>NW_027266286.1:60092343-60370647 GCF_022045235.1 Haliotis cracherodii
TCTGCCGATGATTTCTTTGGGCGTAAAAGGCAAAATAGTGGTGACAATTATATAAATGGATCACTGGAAAAGGTTTTCGCGAAAAGGGTAAGCAGGTGCTGCTCGACCGGCAGCAAACGCCACTCACACGATTTTCATAAGAAAATAAGTGCTTGTTTGTTGGATTGTTTTGATTAATATTAATTTGTAATGATACTTTTCTCCGTACTCTTTGGTACGAAAGCCTATTGGGGTCAAAATTGAAATATGGAAAAGACACCGTATTCCCTAATAACGAAATTATTTCCGTAATAACGAATCTTTTTTCCCGTTATAACGACTTTATTTTTGTAATAACGAATCTTTTTTCGTAATAACGAATTTATTTTTGTAATAACGAATCTTTTTTCCGTTATAACGAATTTATTTTCGTGTCTTTTCCATATTTCAATTTTGACCCCAATAGGCTTTCGTACTTTAGTACTACCGATAGTGGTCTAAAGAAAGTAAACCTTTTTCTATCATTCCCCTGCAGATGTGCTATCTCCCCCAACGATACGTTTAACATTCAAGGCGAGAGTCACGCGAGACTTGTGAATGCGTCAATCCCTTACGTGAAAGAAGGCGGCGAATTCACACTTTCCTCGTGTCTCCTGTACAAGAGTCCCATGAACGACAGCGGCGCCAGCAACGACACCGAGACATGCAGCAGATGGGTGTTCGACACTTCAGATTTCCAGACGAATGTCATAACCGAGGTACACATTAAATGTCATTCCTTGACTGTCTACATTGACTTAACTGTTCTTCTCATAAATAGGTCATTTGAAACCCAAGAGTCACAAGGGATGCAATGTACAACGTAATTATTAGGGGTACACCCGTTAGGTACATGCGTGCAAGCAAGCAGTAGTTATTAGGGGAACATCTGTTAGGTACACACGTGCAAGCATGCAGTAGTTATTAGGGGAACATCCGTTAGGTACATGCGTGCAAGCAAGCAGTAGTTATTAGGGGAACATCCGTTAGGTACCCACGTGCAAGCATGCAGTAGTTATTAGGGGAACATCCGTTAGGTACATGCGTGCAAGCAAGCAGTAGTTATTAGGGGTACACCCGTTAGGTACACACGTTCAAGCATGCAGTAGTTATTAGGGGTACACCCGTTAGGTACACACGTGCAAGCATGCAGTAGTTATTAGGGGAACATCCGTTAGGTACATGCGTGCAAGCAAGCAGTAGTTATTAGGGGAACATCCGTTAGGTACCCACGTGCAAGCATGCAGTAGTTATTAGGGGAACATCCGTTAGGTACATGCGTGCAAGCAAGCAGTAGTTATTAGGGGAACATCCGTTAGGTACCCACGTGCAAGCATGCAGTAGTTAATAGGGGAACATCCGTTAGGTACATGCGTGCAAGCAAGCAGTAGTTATTAGGGGAACATCCGTTAGGTACATGCGTGCAAGCAAGCAGTAGTTATTAGGGGAACATCCGTTAGGTACATGCGTGCAAGCAAGCAGTAGTTAATACGGGTACACCCGTTAGGTACCCACGTGCAAGCATGCAGTAGTTAATACGGGTACACCCGTTAGGTACACACGTGCAAGCATGCAGTAGTTATTAGGGGTACACCCGTTAGGTACACACGTGCAAGCATGCAGTAGTTATTAGGGGTACATCCGTTAGGTACACACGTGCAAGCATGCAGTAGTTATTAGGGGAACATCCGCTAGGTACACACGTGCAAGCATGCAGTAGTTGTTAGGGGAACATCCGTTAGGTACACACGTGCACGCTTGCAGTAGTTAATACGGGTACACCCGATAGGTACCCACGTGCAAGCATACAGTAGTTATTAGGGGAACATCCGTTAGGTACATGCGTGCAAGCAAGCAGTAGTTATTAGGGGAACATCCGTTAGGTACCCACGTGCAAGCATGCAGTAGTTATTAGGGGAACATCCGTTAGGTACCCACGTGCAAGCAAGCAGTAGTTATTAGGGGAACATCCGTTAGGTACCCACGTGCAAGCATGCAGTAGTTAATACGGGTACACCCGTTAGGTACCCACGTGTAATCATGCATTAGGTATTAGGGGAACATCCGTTAGGTACCCACGTGCAAGCATGCAGTAGTTATTAGGGGAACATCCGTTAGGTACACACGTGCAAGCATGCAGTAGTTATTAGGGGAACATCCGCTAGGTACACACGTGCAAGCATGCAGTAGTTGTTAGGGGAACATCCGTTAGGTACACACGTGCACGCTTGCAGTAGTTAATACGGGTACACCCGATAGGTACCCACGTGCAAGCATGCAGTAGTTATTAGGGGAACATCCGTTAGGTAAACGAGTGCAAGCATGCAGTAGTTATTAGAGGTGCTTTCGTTAGATGATGCAAGCATGCACTTAGGACAAATTACTTTAGGGTAGGTATAACTATTACGAGCATAAGTTACATCTATAACATCAGAGTTTGCATTTCCATTTACAGTTCAACATTGTCTGTGACAAACGTATCCTCCGTACGCATTCCAACATGGCGCTGTTCGCCGGAAGTCTAGTTGGCGCATTTGCTATGGGCTTCCTCTCTGATCTGTGAGTCTTCATCTTCTCGACACGTTACCCCGTGAAGGTCCGGGTTAGAATTCGTCGTGAGCAACCCATGCTTGTCCCCCGTGAAGGTCCGGGTTAGAATTCGTCGTGAGCAACCCATGCTTGTCCCCCGTGAAGGCCCGGGTTAGAATTCGTCGTGAGCAACCCATGCTTGTCCCCCGTGAAGGCCCGGGTTAGAATTGGTCTTGAGCAACGCATGCTTGTCCCCCGTGAAGGTCCGGGTTAGAATTGGTCGTGAGCAACCCATGCTTGTCCCCCGTGAAGGCCCGGGTTAGAATTGGTCTTGAGCAACGCATGCTTGTACCCCGTGAAGGTCCGGGTTAGAATTGGTCTTGAGCAACCCATGCTTGTCCCCCGTGAAGGCCCGGGTTAGAATTGGTCGTGAGCAACCCATGCTTGTCCCCCGTGAAGGCCCGGGTTAGAATTGGTCTTGAGCAACGCATGCTTGTACCCCGTGAAGGTCCGGGTTAGAATTGGTCTTGAGCAACCCATGCTTGTCCCCCGTGAAGGCCCGGGTTAGAATTGGTCGTGAGCAACCCATGCTTGTCCCCCGTGAAGGCCCGGGTTAGAATTGGTCTTGAGCAACGCATGCTTGTACCCCGTGAAGGTCAGGGTTAGAATTGGTCTTGAGCAACCCATGCTTGTCTCCCGTGAAGGCCCGGGTTAGAACTGGTCTTGAGCAACGCATGCTTGTACCCCGTGAAGGTCCGGATTAGAATTGGTCTTGAGCAACGCATGCTTGTCCCCAATGAACATCAGGGTTAGAATTGGTCTTGAGCAACGCATGCTTATCCCCCGTGAAGGCCCGGGTTAGAATTGGTCTTGAGCAACGCATGCTTTACCCCCGTGAAGGTCCGGGTTAGAATTGGTCTTGAGCAACCCATGCTTGTCCCCCGTGAAGGTCCGGGTTAGCATTGGTCTTGAGCAACCCATGCTTGTCACCCTTGAAGGGCCGGGTTAGAATTGGTCTTGAGCAACGCATGCTTGTCCTCCAAGATCCGAGTTAGAATTGGTCTTGAGCAACGCATGCTTGTCCCCCGTGAAGGTCCGGGTTAGAATTGGTCTTGAGCAACCTATGCTTGTTGTAAGAGGCGACTAACGGGATCAGGTGGTCAGGCTCGCTGACCTTGTTGATGCATGTCATCGTATCCCAATTGCGTACAGATGCTATGGATGTCAATCACTGTATTGGCTAATCCAGACTCCAGTATTTACGGAACGCCGTCATATAACTGTAATATTGTTGAGTGCAGGGTTAAACAACAAAGAAACAAAACTTGGCATATATCTCAGGGCCATGCTGACTGTTGACCGTGATTCCTGTACATGTTATCAGCCTATCCCGGGATTTATGAGGCGCTTAAAATGTGTCGGATATCCACAGCTGCTGGTGACATAGAACTGGAGCTTCCAACGTAGGCCTGATAAGATTGATTTATGACTTGACTCTAGATACTGTTCACCGAAGTCCACTACAGTCCATCCACGGGGGCACGATGGTCCAATCGTTTAAGGCGCCGTGATTTGATGTGCAGAGTTGGGTCCCAAGGCATGCAAGAATCATGATCATTGGTTCAAACCCATGTTCGCCCCGATTGTGTTTCTTGGTTTGTGAGACCTGCATCACTTTCCTCACACGCCAAGCTGACACGCAGTAATTACCGTAAGAGGGAGTGAGTGAGTTTGGTTTTACGCCGCTTTAAGCAATATTCCAGCAATATCACGGCGGGGGGACACCAGAAATGGGCTTCACACATTGTGCCCATGTCGGGAATCGAACCCGGGTCTTCGGCGTGACGAGCGAACGCTTTAACCACTAGGCTACCGGCCCAATAACCGTAGGACTGTCCAAAGCGGTGTTAAACCCGACCCTCCATTGTCTCTTTCCCACATAAACTTTGAATGTCAACAGATTTGTTTTCTTTCAGAATAGGACGTAAAATAACATTTTTCATCAGCGTCGGGCTGCAGGCGATCTCGGCCATTGTGACGCCATTCAGTCCCAACATCTACGTGTTCATCGTCATCCGTGTTGTCAACGCCCTCTCCTCGAATTCCCTCTTCATGATTGCATTCGTGCTCGGTAAGTGATGAGTGAGTGAATGTTGCTTAATGCCACGTTAACAGATGATACTTGTTTCCCTGCCTGTCTCTCGGCATTAAGTGGCTAAAACTAAGAAGACTCGGCTCGGATTAAGTACACTGTGTCTGAGTGGGGTGTTTATGTTAAACTGCGGAATGGTGTTTCAGTGGGATAGTAATATAGAAGTGGCATCAGTCCGGACTAGCAGGGTACAAGAGGGTTGTCCACCCGTGAAGATCCGGGGTAGAATAGGTCTTCAGTAACCTATGCTTGCCGTAAAAGGCGACTTTGCTTGACGTTAAAGGCAACTAACGGGATCAGGTGGACAGACTCGCTGACTCGGTTGATCCATGTCATCGGTTTCCAATTGCGTGGATCGATGCTCATGATGTCAATCACTAGATTGTTTGGTCCAGACTCGATTATTTACAGACCGCCGTCATATAGCTGGAATATTGCTGAGTGCGGCGGTAAACAACAAAACAAACAAACTAGGGGTTGTCTACAACATAATACATTTGGATTGGTGCAATTTTGATGCGCGATTCGTCTGCATGCTTCTGTAGTAGAGTGTGAATTGTATCGGCAGTTAGTGAATATAACCCCAGCCTCAATACAATGCAAATGAATAGTCGCTTCTTTTGTACATTTGGAAAGTTAGCCTGATGTAAAATATATACAAGTAACATAAACAAAAAGATATAAACTACTCAAAATAAGTTTTAAAAAGAGACAAAAACCATTTCATATTCATAAGAAATCTCCACCAAAATCTCTACCGACTGTTGAAAAGTTGAAGATAAATAAAGCGACAAAATGCATAAGGCAGAGTTGATTGTACAAGTCCGACTATCGCCAACATCGCTTTTTCTCACCTTACTGACCATTTAGTATTTTGCAAAAACAAAACAAAATAATTGAAGACTTTATTTATCTTTGAACTTTAACACTCAGGACTAATAATTCGTAAAACAACTAATAAAAAAGAAATACGTGAACATGTAAATACGTAAGTAATAATAAAATACGTAATAATATACTACGCAATCTACTCCTTGCAGGTCTAGAGATGGTTGGGCCGTCGAAGCGTGTGATAGCCGGTGTAGGAGTTCAGCTGTTCTGGAGTGTGGGCATTTTTCTCCTGGTGGCGATAGCGTACGCCATCCGCAACTGGAAGACGTTACAACTCGTCATATCAGTGCCTTCCGTCCTCATGTTTGGATTTTGGTGGTTCGTGACTATTTCTTCTGATATACTCACATGACTTCATGTTTACAGAAACCAAATTCAAATTTACACAAAAGGACAACAGTACCTCCAAACCAGGGCCCGCTTGCACAAAGCGATGTTAGCGGTACAATGATCGTAACACAGGCTTACGATAGTCTTTGCACTAAGATCGTTTTGTGCAAGTGGACCCTGGACTTGTCAATCTAATAAACCGTCTAGAAACTGAAGCTCTTAATGATTAACTTTGCTCGTGAGGCGATTTTGGTAATACACATTATGAATATATTTGCATATGGAACACGATGTATCATATCATGTCATGATATATATGTCCTGGCCATGACATACAACGTGTCAGGAAAATACCAGGTGCTATGTAATACATACTTGGCATCAAGTCTAAAATGGTACTTTTTGTTACCATGTCTTGCGCTTGGCATTGAGGGGCTGAAACAAGGACTGGTCGGCTCGGAGTCAGTATACTGGGTCTGAGTGGGGTATTCATGCTAAACTGCGGCATGGTATCTCAGTGAGCTAGCACTATAAATCGGCATCAGTCCGGACTAGTACAAGCAGCCACACACACACACGTGCATGCACGTCGCTATATAAGTGCAATAATCTTGGACGTGACGTTAAACCCAATTTCACCTCACCTCACCAACATAGACTATCCTTTTATAACGTTTAGCAATCACGTTAGTGAACTTGTTCGTGAACTCGACAGCTCTTGACATCAACTACGTATAATGTTACTTCTCAAGGCTGATTCCAGAGTCCCCAAGGTGGCTGATGTCACGTGGTCGGAAAGCGGAAGCGGAATCCATCATTCAGAAAGCGGCAAAGACAAACGGAGTAGAACTTCCGGCCGATATGTTTGCTCAGCTTACCTTTGATGAGGGAGACCAAGGAAAGTTTACCCAGTTGTTCACCTCACGTGTCATAAGACATAGAACACTAGTCATCTTCTTCAACTGGCAAGTAGTATCTTATATAATTATCTTATTCGGAGCATTGGATATCAAATACCAATAGCAATGTCCTTTCTGACAAATGTTTGTTTGTTGTTTAACGCCGCACTCAGCATTATTCCAGCTATATGACGGTTGTCTGTAAATAATCGAGTCTGGACCAAACAATCCAGTGATTGACATCATGATTATCGACCCACGCAATTGGGATCGATGACTTGCATCAACCAAGTCAGATAGCCTGACCACCCGATCCCGTTAGTCGCCTCTTACGACAAGCATAGTCGCCTTTTACAGCAAGCATGGGTTGCTGAAGACCTATTCCACCCCGAATCTTCACGAGTGATACGTATTTCACGTAGATAATTACTCCTTCCCATCGTCCAGCTCCTACAGTAGTTCTTCCTTTATAGGTTTGTCGTGAACATAGTGTACTACGGTCTTGGCCTGAATGTGCAGAACCTGAGCGGCGACATTTACCTCAACTACACCATCTCCAGCGCCGTAGAGACGATGTCGTACGTAGCGTGTATACTGTTGCTGGACAGGGTGGGGAGGAAGCTGCTCCATTGTACAAGCATGTTTGTGGGAGGGTTGGCGTGTGCCGCCGTGCTGTTCCCAGTCATCTATCTAGGTAGGTTACTTACTTACATGTATGGCGGTCAGGTAGTCAAGTGTTCGGTTCGACAATTCGGCTTGATTAGGATCGATAGGCGACAGGTAGATTTTATCAACGCTTCCGTTGGGGTTACACACACACTGTGTTCAAGACCCCACAGATTCCCCTCAAATCCCCCACAGCCATACATCGCTCCATAGGCTCCATTTACGCACTGGGGCGGTCGGGTAGCCTAGTGGTTAAAGCGTTCGCTCGTCACGCTGAAGACCCGGGTTCGATTCCTGACATGGGTACAATGTGTGAAGCTCATTTCTGGTGTCCCCCGCCGTGTTCTTGCTGGAATATTTCTAAAAGCGACAACACTCACTCACTCACTCGCTTACTTACATGAAGATTGCTTATGTTTCCTTTCATACCTGTCGTAAAAGGCGACTAACGGGATCGGGTGGTCAGGCTTGCTGACTTGGTTGATGCATGTCATCGTATCCAAATTACGTGGATCGATGTTTATTATGCCAATCACTGGATAGTCAGGTCCAGACTCGATTATTCACAGACCGCTGTCATATAGCTGGAATATTGCTGAGTGCGGCGTTAAAAAACAAAGAGACCAAACCATTCATACATGAGAGTGTCATTTCCCCCTCCCCCTTCCACCCGGTATACCACTTATAGGGACGTATCATCCAATTTGAGAACTTTTGAGTCATATCAGTTTACACAGGCTACAAGTAAAATGGACTGAAATTTCACATAGAATCCATGACCATGACCAAGACGAAAAATATATTTCATCATTAAAAAAGTGTCATCCGTGTACCAGCGTACACTGAACTACGGCATCTGGAATTCTACCACTCAACCTGGCTCGCCATCCGGGGTGCCAAAGTTGGTTGGCACCATCATACATAGCCATGTGATAACACAATGAAGTCGACTTTTGGATTTCAGCTTCCGATTCTTCCAATGTGACGCGTCATAACATGTGCTGAACATTTATGAAGCAAGTCATAACACAACGAAACGCTTTTTCGTCATTCGAAAACTTTCCAAACGAATTTTTATCCCGACCGGATAGGTTAATGGTATAATCTCAAGCACCCTCTAGGAGTTAAGATGGTGCCAGTGTGTACTCTAAATATTGTTTACACAGTTATAACATCCATAAATATGTTTCATAAATCTTGATAACACTGTCAGTCAACCAGCCAACCAACCAATACTAACGACTAAGGTCAATTATGTCCTAGCGCCCTCCTGGGTCACCATCCTACTCTCTATGATCGGCAAGTTCGGCGCTTCCGCTGCTTTTGCCATCATCTATGTCTTTTCTGCCGAGCTCTTGCCGACTGTTGTACGCAACTCCGGGGTGGGTGCCAGCTCTACTTGTGGGAAGATAGGTGGAATGCTGTCTCCCTACATTGCTGATCTAGTAAGTCAAGTGACATCAAACCTAGCTTTATTTCTTACCAAAGTAGGGTTTTAAATATTTGACCCATTCTGTTGTTTCTGATACATTATAATGTTTAGATTTACCATTGTGGGATTTACATTGGGATGAATCGTAACACATCAGGTTAAATTATCTTCGTACAATAATAGAATCAACCGAGCAAAGATGAACTCCTAGATGTTTTTAAGAGTCAGTCAAGTTCATGTGCTTTTAAATGATGGCTAGAGTCACTTTGAGGTTATCCTTCACATGCAAAGGGGCAGGGTAAAGGCGAGTGCGTGAGTTGGGTTTAACGCCGCTTTTAACAGTTTTCCAGTTATATCACGGGAGGAAAGGCCGAAGTGATGCAGGTCTCAGACGTTTACCACTTCGGTGAAACCCACGAGCATGGGTATGGTGCTGACAAACCTGGAAACATAATCGGGGCGAACCGGGATTCGAACTCACAATCATAGGTTTCTGGCGTGCCCAAGAGACGCAACTTTGCACAGCGAAGGAATAAGAGAGACACAACACACCTCGTGCATCCACACATGACACCACTATTGCTAATTCGCTTACTAGCTCTTCAGTGTCATATGAATTACAGTTCGTTTTGCTTCTATCCTTGAAATAACGGGACCTGACAGTTCCTTGCATTCCGTGTTTCAGGGTCTTCTCATAGGCGGTGACCTGAAGGTGGCGCTGCCGCTCATTGTGTTCGGCGGCTTATCGGTGGCTGCCGGGGGTCTCTCGCTCATCCTTCCGGAAACCCTGAACACTACGCTACCGGAAACCGTTGAAGATGCCAAAGTCTTCGGCCAGTAGGTGTTTTCTCGATGTACTTTAGGAGGCTACAGGAGCGTTACAGGATATGGTTTCATTAGAACGCTATATGGGTATAAGCTGACATACGCTTGCGTTTGGTTATAAAATTCTATTAATTACCTTGTTTCAAACGTTTTTGGTTAACGAAAGTATCCCTCATTTTTATTTTTGGATCTTTAATCATTTTATATTGATATTTGAATTTAAGGTAAGAATGCATTTTACCGCCCTTTTGATGGGCGATGAGTAATGTTTTTAGAATCTTTCAAAACCCACATTCTCCTGCCTCGCTAAGATATCAGGGTCTTTGAGATATGGCGCATTTGTAGTTGCCGACGTTGATGAAAAGTACAAAACCTTTGTTGAAATGTAACCAAAATGGATGTCACTGATGAGGTTGCCACAGCCATCATCGATCGGTTATTTTCGAGTGAATGTTTCATGTTATCAATATTTATACATTTAGGTTTAATCATATTAAGCCAAGAGAAGCATGCAAAGTATATGATCTTGAGCTATATTTCCCTATCTTTCAAAAAGCCACGCTGTCGTGTGCCACATAATAAGCAGCATAAAACATGGCGGAAGGGATGTTGAAAAATGCATTTTACCAACTTCCATGAAGTTTGCATCTTCCCCAAACTCCTCACAGCGATAGTACGTTCCCGGAGCTCTCTACGCTATGTTACCGAGAGTGTAACGAAGGTGTCACGCGCTGGGAAGGAGCTTGCATCTTCCCGAGGCAAGGGAGGTAACTGTAAAAGTTTCCTCCCTTGCGATAACTAGGCTCAAGCTCCTCACAGCAATAGCAAGTTCGCGGAGCTCTCTATACGAGAGTGTGACAAAAGGTGTCACGCGCTGGGAAGGAGCTTGAACTAGGCTGGAAGTCCTGGGCTCGATAGTAGCGCCATCAGTTACAAATCCTGCAGTCGACCAAAATCTGCACGTTGAAATCCATGTTGTTTATGAACGGGATGTCGATCTCGTTTGGAGTTTTTGACTGGACTATACGTATACTCGTTTGTCCCGCCAAAATATAACTCCATAATTGCAGCCTTGTTCGGCAAGTGTAGAAACTGGATTGTTAAAGTCGATTAACTCCCTTGCCTCGGAAAGATGTGAAGTTTGAGACACAGCCTAATTACGTTGTGCTGTATCATAATAGATACAAGATATATACTGTTCCTTCGCTTCAGGTCAACTTCTGGTACCAAGTACAACATGAAGACGTCAGACAAGAAAGCATCTGGAGATATACAGCTGAATTGTGTACAGAGAAACAAACACGTGTAACATTGTTCACATTGTCCGCTGCATTCCTTCCAGGCATTTAATATTATTGTGTCATTCATGTATCTTTCACAACTCTGTACTGAGTGGGTATGGTTCTACGCCGCTTTTAGCAATATTCCAGCAATATCACGGCGGGGAACACCAGAAATTGGCGCCACACCCATGTTTACCCATGTGGGAATCGAACCCGGGTCTTCGGCGTGACGAGCGAACGCTTTAACCACCAGGCTACCCCACCGCCCCAAAAACTCTAATTTAAGGAGTGTAGTCACCGCGTTGTAAAACTGGTACCCAAAACAACATTACCTGTCATTGTTTTTTCCAACAACGCTTTCTACGAATTGAAGGGAGACCATAATCGTATTTGCAATATTCAAAATAATGTTTTTACGGGTTCAAAAACGGATCATCTGTTTTGGAGAATGGCCTCCTTCTTTTCTGGAAAGAGGCAGCTTAATTGTTATGCATTTGTGAGGGGTGCCACCAGTGGAACAGGATACATTCAAGTTTCATAAATACATGCTCAGGATATAGTTGGAAGCGTGCAAGGGATTTTAACAGATATTTCATATGATTATGAAAATGGTTTTGTCACTTTTATGTTTTGTAGGACGGTGGGTAAGCCTAGTGGTTAAAGCGTTCGCTCGTTACGCTACGCGTTAAACAACAAACAAATAAATACAACAGACGCTTTGGAGTCCTTGTAGTTTCGGACGACATGAAATGTGCATCTAGGTCAAGTATCAATTCTTAGGGGCGCTGGGGTAGCCTAGTGGTTAAAGCATTCGCTCGTCACGCCGAAGCCCCGAGTTCGATTCCCCACATGGGTACAATGTGTAAAGCCCTTTCTGGAGTCCCCCGCCGCGATATTGCTTGAATATTGTTACAAGCGGCGTAAAACCATACTCACTCACTCACTTTCACTTATTTTTTGTATCTACCTTGTTTACACACTGTTTAATCGAGGTATTGTATGTTGATACTCAGCAACAAATTATGAAGTCTTTTGACTGATAAATTGTTTCGGAAAACTATGAATTTTTTCTGTATTTTCAATTGGCCAAGTTTTGGTTGCCGGGCAACGGAAAGTATATACCCATGTTTGATGGTGGCTAAATATGAAACTCGATGGTGATGTATTTCATACGGGTATCATTGTTGTGTTTCGGACCTTAATTTTGTAGCGTCTCTGTGACGTTTTAATAGCGTTTGTCATTGTTAGGTCAAAATCCAATTTTCAAGTGAATGCTTTCTTTTGCCCGGCAATTTACATGGGTTAGATATAACTCCTGGATTTGTAGCATGTGTGTGTGTCCTTCGTGTGTATCTGCAATGAATGAGTTGTGTGTATGCTGTAGTCAGCAATATTCCAGCAATATCACGGCCTGTAATTATATCAGAACTAAGCACATTGACAAGATGACCCACATTAGAACATGTATCATAACTTCCGATTCTCAGTAGTAGCCTAGAGGATAGAGTGTCTGCCCCAAGAGTGGAAGTTTGGTGGTTCGATCCCCGGCTGCGTCATACTAAAATACGTTGGAAGATGGTACTTGTTGCTCCACTGCCTGATGCTCGACGTGGTCGGCTCGTAGTCAGTATACTGTGTCTGAGTGGTGTATCAGTGGTAAACACACACTAACACACACGTCGCAATATAGGTCCAATAATCTTTAACGCGATGTTAAACACCAAGTATGACAATAGAGGTAGGGGGATCAATGAACATTAAACGTCTTCGCCAGACAACAATTATCTGTCGAAATAGATTCGAATCGGTGTTTAGGCAAAACAGTGGTGAAAAGTGTATGAATGGATCACCTGATAATCAGTGATGACACCGGATGTCCTACTCTACCGGTAGCACCCACCAGTCAAACAATTTCCATGAATGAATATGTGTTTGTTACTTGCCTAACGCCACTCAGCACAGCATACGACGGCGACCTGTAAACAATCGAGTCTTGATCAGACAAGTCAATGATAGTGGACCAGACAATCCAGTGACACGGTTGTGTTCAGGGACCGCCCACTATACTCCACTATAAAGTCATCTTTCGCAATTGAACCACATTTGCTTCATATACACCAAGGAGACCAAAGGAGATTTTTAACATTATTAAGAATTGGAGAATTAGAAATTATGAAAAATATAGGAAGACAGAAGAATGTACCTAGAAACCTTAGATTTTGTCCTTTTTGTAAAAATATTATAGAAGATGAGTTACATTTTTTGTTTGTATGACCGACTTATGATATTTTAAGATACACATATTTTCCTAACAATAAATTAAAAAATGAGTACTCCCTCAGAGCTCTACTACAAACTTCTAACATTGAAAACTTGTCATTATGTGCTAAATACATTAAAGATGCCCTATCTTTATGTTCTTCATTATGATAATTCTAATTTGTACTTAAATTGCACTCTGTACCTCTTGATATTGAACCACCACTTCGTATATAATACTTGTATCTATATTGTACTAGAGCCTGTGGCCTTTATACTGAAGTAAACTTCTTCTGATACCGTCCGCTATGGCAAAGGACATTGTCAAACATGGTCATGTTGATTTCATAAGGTGCCAAAATCACCATTTAAAGTTATCGATCTGGAAATCTGTGTGTGTGTGTGTGTGTGTGTGTGTGTGTTTGTGTGTGTGTGTGTTGTTGTTGTTTTTGTGTGTGTGTGTGTGTGTGTTTGTATTTTGTGTGTGTTTTTGTTGTTGTTGTTGTGTGTGTGTGTGTGCGTGTGCGTTTGTGTGTGCGTGTGCGTGTGTGTCCAACCCCAGACTAACAACACATGGTACGATATGCATTCAATGCAACAATTTTGGAAAGTTAACTCAATTTGTGCACACAAATTTCATTTAGTTCCCGACAGTGGGGTCCGTCGTTCTGCATCCATCATTGTTTAGTGTGCTAGTGTGGAGTAACATAGAGTCACATTACGTGCTGGGAATAATACACATGCAACTATGAACAGTGTTGGAGCAGGTTGTCTGTCAGTACGTGTGTTCGATGTTTAATACTCGAGCCGCCTGAGTCATCCGGTGTTATCACATGTCTGTCAACCAGGGTTGACTGGATTCAACCTGAGTTAACCAGTGTCAACCAATCATTACCAGGACAGTCTCCGAAACAAAACGTATAAAATGCAACCTTAGATATAATACAAAATGGCGGTCTGGATAGGGAGGGACGGGCTGTAACACAAAACTACGAGGGGTTAACAATTATTACTTTTTGACAAAGCTGCCATTGTACCTTTTCTATTTAATGCATGTAAAGCGATAAGATTTATTTGTTTGTTGTTTAACGCCGAAACATTCCAGCTTTATGATTGCGGTCTGTAAATAATCGAGTCTGGACTAGACAATCAAGTGATTGACATCATGAGCGTCGATCCACGCAGTTGGGATACGATGACATGCATCAACCAAGTCAGCGAGCCTGACCAGCCGATCCCGTTAGGCGCCTCTTACGACAAGCATAGTCGCCTTTTACGGCAAGCATGTGTTGCTGAAGACCTATTCTACCCCGGATCTTCACGGGTCTAACGCGATGAGAAGGTGATACAGAGATGCAAGTTCATCATCCAAATTTCATTATTCATTCTAAGTATTTATATCAATAATCGAAAGTAAAATTTTCATTATAATGCTTGATTCATGATTGAATCAATAAATGAAACGAACTAACTTTAATGATGACGTCACCATTTTAACCGGAGATGTAGCAAGAGCCTGGTGAGGTGACCACACTGTGTTTTCTAACATTATGAAAACCCGAATAGACAACTTACTACTAAACCAATACGGAAGATATAAGTGCCACAATGAAGCGCTGAACATAAGCTAGCGAACGGTACCAATAAAATATTTACAACCAGATTTGTTCAAGTATCGAGGTGGCAAACATTACCATAGATGCATGAGAAGTATCTACATGGTACTAGATAATCCCGCTACTGTGTTGAAATCAAAGTCACTAAACAATTTCAATACATGAATAAGTTTTCTGACATATGCGTGATAACATATAGCAAATACATACATGATAAAGTATACGATTAAACTGCGAGAGAATAAAAAATAAGGGTCTCTTATTCTCTGAGGATGAACATTAGACACCGAAATACGGCGACCCCCGGAGTTTGCCGAACGATGACGACGAGGGCAATTGACATTCTTCACCACTCGCGCGTTTCCGTAACCTGCTATTCGGCTTGTCCCGGAATAACACTAGTTGGTCTCGAATGGGCAATTAAGACACGGAGAAGTGGTACGGTAACTAAAACCGTGACTAGACTAGTTTCACAAACTGGTGACGCTTGGAATGGGTTACACATTGGTAAACACTTGGTCATCCTGGAAATACTTTGAAATCGAACACAAGCAATATCTATGAGTTATTTCATAAGGTGACCTTGACATTTGAGAGCGCTGAGTTTTGCGACACGTAGGTGCACCGACACGCACTAATCGCTGGATGCACATGGTGACGGGGGCTATACAAACAATGACTGAATGTGTTGGCTTTGCAAGCGATCAAGGTCAGAATGACATATGTACGTAAATAGAACAACGATATGAAGCGTTTTATCAATATTCATCTAATGCCATGTCTATTGCGAGTTGTAGGAGCAACAATATTAAATAATGTCCTTTAATAGTTTCTTTGACGGATGCAGGCACCTAAGAGTTGATGAGTGAGTGAGTATTGTTTTACGCTGCTTTTAGTAACATTGCGGCAATATCACGACGGTGGACAGCCGAAATGGGCTTCACACATTGTACCCATGTTGGGAATCGAACCCGGGGCTTCGGCGTGACGAGCGAATGCTTTAACCTCTATGCAACCCCAGCGACCCTAAGAGTTGATACTTGACCTAGATGAACATTTCATGTCGTCTGAAACTTCAAGGACACAAAACGTCTGTTGTATTTATTTGTTTGTTGTTTAACACAACACTCAGCAATATCCCAGCTATATGACGGCGGTCTGCAAATAATCTAATCTGGACCAGACAGCCAGTGACTGATATCATGAGCATCGATCCACGCAATTAGAATACGATGACATGCATCAGCCAAGTCAGCGAGCCTTATCATCATATCCTGTTAGTCGCCTCTTACAACAAAGCATGTGCTGCTAAGATCAATTCTAACCCGGTTCTTGCCTGTGAATACAAATTCATCTCGTGAACATATTGGTGATTATTGCATTTTAAGAGGATTTATTTGCCTACGGCAGGACGTTTTGCCCGAATTGACCGACCTCAGTGTTATAGCAAGGTAAAGGAACGGGAAGAATAAAGCACCAATAAGAGTATTCCCTGTGTAAAGTGAGGTGAGGTGAGGTGAAATGGAGTTTAACGTCGCGTCCAAGATTATTGCCCTTATGTAACGACGTGTGTGTGTGTGTGTGTGTGTGTTTTGTGTGTGTGTGTGTGCCGATTTATAGTGCAAGCCCACTGAGATACCATGCCACAGTTTAACATGAATACTCCACTCAGATACAGTGTACTGACTCCGAGCCGACCAGTCCTTGTTTTTAGCCCCTTAATGCCGATCGCCAGACAGGGTAACAACAAGTACTATCTTTTGGTTTGACGCAGCCGGGGATCGAACCCTGGACCCGTCGCTCTCCGGGTGGACGCTATACCACTAGACTACGGAGGCGGTCCTGTGTAAAGTGAGTAATTATGTGTTGGTGTAAAAGAATAATGATATAACATTGCTCCTTACTGCTTTAAATCCAAGATCCCCTCTATGAAATCCAAGCTGTAAAACTTAAACGGATAGGATGACAACAATAGCGTAAAGTACACGGCAGGTGTGTTCACATATCAAATACCTCCAACTGAAACAGCTAACTCCAACAGCCACCCGTGGAGAAATGTTGTCAGCCTCAGAGGATAATGCTGCTTTCTTAACCACTGACCCGATCCCGCTAGTCGCCTCTTACGACAGGCATGGGTTGCTGAAGACCAATTCTAATCTTCTCGGGGCGAGTCTGTTGTGTATCCATGCATAGATTACTTTATATTAAGTTACGAGTTAGAATAGAGTTGACGCCAATGGAGCTTTGCCTTAAAGAGTACGACAAGACGGGCACCTCTACATCCACGGGACCCTTAAGGATCCGGGGTAGAATCGGTCTTCAGCAACCAATGTTTGCCTAAAAGGCGACTATGCTTGTCGTAAGAAGAGACTAACGGAATCGTGTGGTCAGGCTCGCTGATTTGGTTGAAGCATGTCATCGATCCCAATTGCGCGGATTGATGCTTATGATATCAATCACTGGTTTGTCTGGTCCAGACTCGATTATTTACTACATATACCTGGAATATTGCTGAGTGCGGCGTTAAACAACAAACCAACCAACCATCGTCCACGAAGACTGAAGCGAATGTCAGACACATCATGGCTGACTATAAATACTCGAATCTGGAGCGGCAAACGGGTTCATATAGCATCAGCAATGATCACTCGGCTAGGGCTGAATGACATACATTCATGTCAAACAGGTGCTCGATAAACTCCTCACAGTGAACGCTCAAGGTTATAGATATGTCGCAATACGGGAGCAGTGCACTGCATAAACCTGTTATCTCCCATCTTCCCGAGGCAAGAGAGTTAACTGACTATACAAGTCCAGTTTCCACCCTTGCCGAGTTAGGCTGGAATTATGGAGTTACATTTTGGCTGGACTAACGAGTCTGTGCATAGTCCAATCAAAATCGCACAACGAAATCGAAATCAGTTTCGTAAACTGTCGTGCAGTTTTCGGCCGACTGCAGGATTTTTAAAACATGTGCACCGCAAACTCGTTGTCAACAGATATTTTCCAAATCTTTTCATGTTTTTAATCAAGGTGCTCACGTGAGTTGATGCATTTCGCCATGTAAGACCCGTTTTATCGCAATATAGACCTCGTCGATCGTCTTGACTGGGAGCCACTGTTTTGTTTGAATGAAGTAAATGGAAGTGATCCGAGAGGTGGAATCTGATTGGTCTGAAGGAGAGGCTTAGAAGGGACATAACTCGTAATAGCCACTGGTGGCGCTATGATCGAGCCCGGGAATTCCAGCCTAGTTCGGCAAGGGTGGAAACTGGACTTTTAAAGTCAGTTCACTCTCTTGCCTCGGGAAGATGGTTTCCTCTAGGTATTGTTTCTTCTTTGCTGGTCAGTCCAACAGACTCTATATAGAGTGAGTGAGTATGATTATATGGCGCTTTTAGCAATATTACAGTAATATCACGACAGGGGACACCAGAAATGGGCTTCACACATTGTACCCATGTCGGGAATCGAACCCGGGTCTTCGGCGTGACGAGCGAACGCTTAAACCACTAGGCTATCCGACCACCCCGCTCTGTACAGAGGTAGTGTCTCCAAATATCACCATGTGCCTAACAACGTCTACACAGAAGAACATCTTTTTAAGAGACGCAATCCTTCACACAGATGCCAAGGTTTATGTATACAAATTTCGTGTTTACCCTCCACTGTATTATACTATCTGTACTTGTTAACATTAAGTCTTTACAGATATGTCAAACATTTTACTTGTTAATACCTTAATCTTAAGTATAGTTTTTACTTTGCAACCTTTCGTCCACTAAACGAATTACTGAAAAAGTGAGTGAGTTGGGTTTAACGCTGCTTTGAACACTATTCCAGATATATCACAGCATGTCAACTTGATGTGGGAGGAAAGCCCGAGGTGATATAGGTCCTAGACGTTTACCGCTTTTGTTAAACCCACGATCACGGGTATGGTGCTGACAAACATCGAAACATAATAGAGACGAACCGAGATTCGAACCCACAATAGTAAAGGTTTCTTGCGTTGTCAAGGGACGCAACTCTGCACGCGGCACCTAAGACGACTGGTTCAGAGCTGATTATGAAAACAGAGCCTATTGTGATACTATCACAGAAACAGCGTATGCTTTTGAAACAATTCAACAAATTTGACAGCATAGTATTTGTATCAACAGTTAACGTGAAAATCCTAATTCATACTTTTATCCTCTTACTATCCTATTACT
The DNA here is from genome assembly GCF_022045235.1 of Haliotis cracherodii. NCBI lineage: Eukaryota > Metazoa > Mollusca > Gastropoda > Lepetellida > Haliotidae > Haliotis > Haliotis cracherodii. The sequence goes on from NW_027266286.1 coordinate 60,111,458, forward strand.
AATTGTGTTTGCACATGCGTTCATTGTGTTGTAGAGGCGGTCGGGTAGCCTAGTGGTTAAAGCGTTCGCTCGTCACGTCGAAAACCTGAGTTCGATTCCCGACATGGGTACAATGTGTGAAGCCCATTTCTGGTGTCCCCCGCCGTGATATTGCTGCAATGTTGCTAAAAGCAGCGTAAAACAATACTCACTCACTCATCAACTCTTAGGTGCCTGCATCCGATAAAGAAACTATTAACGAAGGACATTATTTAATATTGTTGCTCCAACAACTCGCATTAGACATGACATTAGATGAATATTGATAAAACGCTTCATATCGTTGTTCTAATTACGTACATATGTCATTCTGACCTTGACCGCTTGCGAAGCCTACAAAATCAGTATAACCCAGTTGTTATCCATAAAATTGTGTCTACCTTGCTAAAAGCTGCGTAAAACCATACTCACTCAATCACTCGTTGTATTGTGTCAATGTAAAGGAAGTGTTTTACTTTGCCTACTGATGTTAAAACGCCTTTAATTCTCGATGTTCCATAATCTGACCTGTGTTACGGCTGTCCCATATAATGACGAAACTGTACTCGGTGTTTCGGCATACACAGTGTGTAAACAGAGGCAACAATCTCTCTCACACTTATTGTGCGAGCCAAGATATAGAGTGTTTCTCCCGTGAACAAACTATGCATGTCGCAACACCGAGTACAGTTTCCTCATTATAAGGGACGCCATTGCCCCCATTACTGTGTTGGTGTGCGGAACAGTGTAACTTGGTCGCTCTTTTTTTATAGAGACCAGCCAATATACATATATAAATATTTTCTAAGAAAGTGCTGACCAAACGTACATTTATCATTGTTACATTGTGGAAATAACTTTAAATAAAAGCGTCAACGTTCTTTCCATAAGCATAAGACATTTCTGCTGAAGGCAAAGTCCATTGTACAGTTCCGACTATGTCATTAGCATGTGGTTAGCATGTGTTTATGAATCACTATAAAATAGGAATCTCACTAGGTATTTGCGAATAGGTCAACGTATCCTGCCACACGTAGCACCCTCACAAACACATGCAAAGGCAAGTCAAGTATTCACATGAAAATGGATCCATTATATCCCCGACAGTATGCAAAATAACACAATAGTATTACACCCTCGGGCCTACTCCAGCAAACTAATACTTCCATGAACAGGTTACTATCTTGGCATGTCCTTTTCTATGAAGTCTTTGTCTATGACGTCTTCTGCGCATCCCGTTGACATCGCCCGAGTCAAGCCGAATTAACTGTGCCATATATATAGTTTCTGTTTGCTCCAAATTGATGAATTTGGTATTGAAATATATATCAAATCAGTGTTAATGAGTGAGTGAGTGAGTGAGTTGGGTTTAACGCCGCTTTTAACAGTATTCCAGTCATATCACAGCGTGTCAGCTTAATGTGTGAGGAAAGCCCCAAGTGAAACCAGTTTGCTTCAGCATGACCATCTAATTGTTCTATATATTCTGTATGGAATAAAGCCATGTTGTGAAAGGGCAATTCTAGATCTAGTTGTCACTCAATCTGTTTTGAAACAGGAAAAAAGGTTTGAAAATGACTCAGACTGAAAACCTATACACGTTAGAGAGAGCCAGTGAGTGAATTATGTTTAACGCCGCTTTGAACACCAGTTTAGTTATGTGACGTTGTGTCAGCTTCATGAGAGAGCAAAGCCCGAAATGATGAGAGATTGAAAGAGAGATTCATTGACTGAATCGCCGGAATATGTAGCTTTAAAGAAATGTAAAGCTCGTAGGATACACGGGTCAATATTTTATAAATGTTTTTTTTGTTAAAAGATATGTATTCCTGTGACCGAATGAGTCTCGTGAGAGCACCCTGGTAATTCCGTCACTTAGTAATGAGGAGATGTATGTCAGGCTGCAGGTAACAGTCCAGCTTCCCTTCAACTGAAAATATAGCAAAAGAAAGGTCACCCAAGTAACATTACATGAAAAGTTGTCATTTAAATATCTGGGTCATTTTTGTCAAAGTTTCTAAAATTCAACATTATCTGGAAAAATGGAGCTTGATGATATAAAACCAAAGCACATGACAATAAAACCGATCTCCCAAACGCATCACGGGAACGGCCATGGTAACCCGATGCACGTGAGTTCCGTGCAAATTGAAATGCACATGCGCTCCCCCATTTCTTGCCCTATAAAATCCACCCAGATCGGATAACATTCATTCGTTATTGAATTGCTACCACATGCCAAGATTGACAAGAAATCAGCGACACCAAGCCCTTGGACGTTTGCAAGCTGGACAAACCGCCCAGCAAGTAGCCAATGCATTTCTAGTCCACGTAAGGACCATATACAGGCTCCAGCAACGGTACCAGACCACCAAGACTACAGGGACCGTCCACGTAGTGGAAGACCAAGGGTCACCACCCAACGTCATGATCGTCAGATTGATTGTGTGACGGCATCTTCAAGATCGCTTTGTTACTGCTGTGGAAACTGCTCGACAGACCATGGGGACACACCAGCGACACATTAGTGCGGACATCGTGCGTCAACGATTGACGAGCAGACACAACACAGCACCAGCATTGGCGCCACCAGCAGTGGTGTGGGATGGAATTGGTCTTGCACAGAGGGTCGGCCCTGTGGTCTTCCAGAACATCGGTCCAGACCACACCCCATACCTCATGTGCCACGTCGCCGCAACCACGAGTTTTAGCATGATGACGCCCGTGCCCACACTGCGAGAGAAACAAGAGACTTCCTCCACCAGAATGGCATCAGAACCACGCAGTGGCCTACCCTCAGTCCCGATTTAAATCCCATTGAGCACCTGTGGGACGAGATTCAAAGACGGCTGAATGACGTCCGACCAAGGCCGACAACTGCAGCTGAACTGCGTCAGACGTTCCTCAGAGTGTGGGCTCAAGTGCCTATGGCCCTCATCAACCGCCTCATCCATTCCATGTATCGACGTTGCACGGCGGTCATCAATGCACATGGCGGACACACGAGATACTGACTTGTGATGCAATTTTCTCAGAGACTGGTGTTGTGTTCCACTTTAAGAACATTTGACACTTTAATTTCAACCTTGATTATCAGTTTTGCCAAGTTTCATCTTTTTCATATGTCTCAAAGTATGTTTACAGTGTTTGGACAAATAAGGTTTCTCATATATCTATCCATGGTGACGTTTCTTTTGCGGTTCAGTATATATAGCTGAAAAAAGCTAACTCTGAGTCCACTCGAACGAACGACATGCGCACTGTTCAGCTGACTCATTCTGTAAACTTTGATAAACCTGCTGTGCTATAAGTGAGGGCTGCATATGTGCGACTCGACAGTTGTACTTTGTCTCGCTCTCGTGTCGGGTTATAGACGGATTGGAAACTAGCGTAAGACAATGTGGGACTGTGGAGTTACAACAGTTGCCTTATTTCTAGCTGGTGTGCTGGCTGTGTTGTGGCTGTCGACGCGGCGGCGTTCTGGACTTCCCCCAGGGCCCCCTCTCCTCCCGTTTGTGGGGAACGCCCTGTCTATGGGCTCTGATCCCCGGGTAACGTTTAAGAACCTCCGACAGAAGTATGGCGACATCTTTAGTGTGTATGTCTTCCACCAGCCCCTCATAGTCCTCAACGGCTACAATGCTATAAAGGAAGCCATTGTCAAGAACGCCGACGTCTTCTCACACAGACCACATTCTTTTGTAACTGATTTTATAGCACGGGGAAAAGGTACGTTCCTTTTATATTTGAGCCGAATTCAAGGTTTTGTAATTGTGATTCTAAAAATTCATTAACACTTCTGATCCGATTTCAAACATGGCCGCCACGACCGCTATGTTAAAAATGTTAATTGTGCCAATTACTATCATTCCTGAATGCATCATCATAAAATGTTTTACGAAGTATTAAGTAGGCGGTAAGCATATGTTACCACGTGTTGGTTTGGATGTTGACTTTAAGGAATTCCAGTTTTATATATGCAGAATAGTAGAGGTTTCTCTGCATATATACATTGAAGAAGAAACTGTATGTAGTTTTTATTGATTTTAAAAAGGATTGTCATTATGTCAACTGAGCAAAGCTATGGACATTATTGTCTTCCTAAGAGATAAATCGTAAAATGTTGGGGGCATTACAGAGTGTATGCCGATCAGTTAAAGCATATGTTAAATGTAATAGATTCCACAGATTTTATTGATTGTCCATTTAAGTTGTCAATCGTTTAAGACAAGGTTGTATGCTGAGCCCTATGTTATTCTCATTATTTAAAAATGAATTAGCTACAGATGTTTTGACACGTGGAACTCATGGGATTCAACTCTATCCAGATATAGTAGAAGTATTATTGTTATTTGATGATGATGTAAGTATGGTCTCTGATAACGTTTATGTAGTTTACAGCGTCAGATAAATATTCTAGATTTTTAGTATATTAGATTGCAGATGAGTGGGGAATGACTGTTACCTTACAAAAATCTTAGGCTGTTTTCAGAAGAGGAGGAATCTTAAAATAAAGAAATGTGGTATTATAGAGGACAGGTTTTAGAGGTTGTTAATACTTATAGATATCTAGGATTAGTCTTCGCTTGTAAGTTTAGTCTAAGTAATCCTGGGGCTACTACCTGAGAATTAATGAAGGTAGGTGGCATAAAATTGATGTATGCATGAGAAACTGCCCTTTGTGTTATCGAGGTATAGAGGATGAATATCCTGTTTTACTTGCATGTGTTACGACTGATGCTATTAGAAGAAAATATGTACCAAGGCCATGTATCACTAATGTAAATATTCATACATTTAGAAAGATACTTGACAAAACGATGCAGAACAAATAAAATCATTATGCCTGTATATTTATCTTTCATATGGAAGAAGAAAGTATTTGTAAAACAATTATGTACATTGCTACTTCATGTAAATTGTTGTTTGTATGTTGGCCTATGGCCTTCATACATATCAAAGTATTGATTTACTGATATTCATTCTAATATTGGCTTATAAATCCAGGTCTGATGTAGTGAATGTATTACTTTTTACGTAATAGGCATGTGACGGCGCAGCAAGAGAGGGGATCTCCCCATTATTTACACGTCCCATTTGTCACACACCTTAAAACAACACAGGTCAGGGCTGAAGGCACTGACTGGTCTATGTTAGCTACAAATTAGAATGGAGTGATCCAAGAATAGTAGACAAGTAATCTTGTACTTATATATATATATATATATATAAATACTGCAGAAAAGTAAACTTGGTACTTTATTTATGGGAAGATTATGCACACAAAGACAGATATTATAAATATATTAATTAAAATTATTTATAAGCACTGGTAGTAGCACTGATTAATTGAATTGAATGTTTCTGAATAGTCAAAGTTCATCACCATATAGTCATTGAAGCCCTCAACATGGGGAACTTCAGGTGTCTCATCCATGGCGTCTAAGCACTTAAGCATCCTAGCAATGGTTTATCTCGCCCAGAATTGTGATCTTAACATAAATAAATTACAAGTGACTCTGTTGCATTTGATTGGCTATCCAAGCAATTGTTATATTTTAAAACAAGAGAGTTAAGTTGCATTATTGGGCAGATTGATGTCGTTGACTTTATATCGTTGTCCACCTTTTTGTCTAATGATTAAAAAGCCAATCTATGAAACTATTATCGCGGATTGTATTTTTTTATATAATAATTTGCTTCAATATTGACATATAGTATGATGAATTCAATTTTGCCTTATCGCAACATATTATTTCGTGACTTTACTCAGCAATTTCTGCATGTTCACTTGTGAAATTTGATAGGCAGTAAATATGTAGTATTCTAAGAAGAACGTTTGATTTTATTTTTCATCTTTAACCATCCCATACCATTGTGATAATGATAAATTTTGTGATAAAATAACGTTTAACCTTGACTCATACAAATTTTCGTGTACTAGAGCATTTGAGGTCATGTGAAAGCTTTACGCGAGGTGGAAACTTGAAGATTTTAAAACGTTTCATGCAGTAAGCCAATCCGAGGACATCGTGAAGGTGAAAAAGAATGTCGAATATCCAGCAGTTTTACATATTGTGATTATGATAGTGATACGAAATGAATACAATAATTACTGTAAATATACATTTCCTAGCCCTCTCGTAAATAATATTTCCTTTTGCAGACCATATTTACACCAATTCTTACCGTTATACATTATGATATTGTCATAGGGGCTTACACGTGCATTGATTTTCGTCTGAAATGCATTGTATCTAAACTTGGCGATTCTATAAAGCTGGCCCCTGTCACACGTGTCTTGCGAGCGAATCAGGACAGAAAGCAAGGACTGAGCATATATCACACTCACGAACAAACGTAAAAGATACAACTGGACCATATTTTTTCCGTGTGTGTGTTTTTTTTTCAGGTGAAAAATTGGCTTGCCTTTGCATGTGTTAGTGACGGGTGCCACCGGTGGGGCAGGATACATGTACGCTCACCTTTTCGCGAACACCTGGTATCATCAATATTTGATGGTGATTCATAAACATATGCTCATGTAGTGGAATCCTACAATCGACTCTGCGCTTATGTGTGAGTGAGTGAGTGGGGTTTAACACCGCTTTTAACAGTATTCCAGTTATATAACGGCGTGTCAGCTTAATGTGGGAGGAAAGCACGGAGTGATGCAGATCTCAGACGTTTACCACTTCGGTGAAACCCACGAGCACGGGTATGGTGCTGACAAACCTAGAAACATAATCGGGACGAACCGGGATTCGAACTCACAATAATAGGTTTCTGGCGTGCCCTAGGGACGCAACTCTGCACAGCGAATCGCGGCGCCTTAGAGGACTGGGACACCCGTGCCCCCTCTTATGTGTGAGATGAAATGGGGATTAACGCCGCTTTTAAGATAATTGCAACCATAAGATGGCGTGCACGCAGGTGTGTGTGTGTGTGTGTGTGTGTGTGTGTGTGTGTGTGTGTGTGTGTGTGTGTGTGTGTGTGTTGCTGCATGTACGGACTTATGCCGATTTTATGGTGCTAGCCCACTGAGATCCCATGCCGCAGTTTAACATAAATAACCCACTCATACACAGTGTACTGACTCCACTCCGACCCGACCAGCCCTTGTTTTATCCAATTAATTTCTCAAGGTAGGGTAACAAGTACCATTTATAACGACTTTTGGCATGACATGGCCCGGGATCGAACCAACGACTCCGCTCTCCGGGCGGACGCTCTATCCACTAGACCACGGAGGCGGTCAGATTGCCTATAATATGGAAATAAGTTTCGTTACTTTTATATATTATCATAGGCTTATAGGCGTCAAACTCATCTACATGTAAAAGCTCCTCTGCAATCTCCCAAATCAAACAACTGCTACCCTTAACACTTAGTACTAACTGCTACTCCAACCAAACTATCACCATCTGCTCATACCTTATACTCCAACCATCCTATCACCATCTGCTCATACCATATATTACAACTAACCTATCACCATCTGCTCATACCTTATACTCCAACCAACCTATCACCATCTCCTTATACCTTACACTCCAACCAACCTATCACCATCTGCTCATACCTTATACTCCAACCAACTTTCACCATCTGCATATACCTTATACTCCAACCAACTTATCAACATCTGCTCATACCTTATACTCCAACCAACCTATCACCATCTGCATATACCTTATACTCCAACCAACTTTCACCATCTGCATATACCTTATACTCCAACCAACCTATCACTATCTGCATATACCTTATACTCCAACCAACTTTCACCATCTGCATATACCTTATACTCCAACTAACCTTTCACCATCTGCTCATACCTTATACTCCAACCAACCTATCACCATCTGCATATACCTTATACTCCAACCAACCTATCACTATCTGCATATACCTTATACTCCAACCAACTTTCACCATCTGCATATACCTTATACTCCAACTAACCTTTCACCATCTGCTCATACCTTATACTCCAACCAACCTAACACCATCTGCATATACCTTATACTCCAACCAACCTATCACTATCTGCATATACCTTATACTCCAACCAACTTTCACCATCTGCATATACCTTATACTCCAACTAACCTTTCACCATCTGCTCATACCTTATACTCCAACCAACCTATCACCATCTGCATATACCTTATACTCCAACCAACCTATCACCATCTGCATATACCTTATACTCCAACCAACCTTTCACCTTCTGCATATACCTTATACTCCAACCAACCTATCACCATCTGCATATACCTTATACTCCAACCAATCTATCACCATCTGCATATACCTTATACTCCAACCAACCTATCACCATCTGCTCATACCTTATACTCCAACCAACTTTCACCATCTGCATATACCTTATACTCCAACTAACCTTTCACCTTCTGCATATACCTTATACTCCAACCAACTTATCACCATCTGCATATACCTTATACTCCAACCAACCTATCACCATCTGCATATACCTTATACTCCAACCAACCTATCACCATCTGCATATACCTTATACTCCAACCAACCTATCACCATCTGCATATACCTTATACTCCAACCAACCTATCACCATCTGCCCCTCCCTGCTATTCCCACCAACCTTTCGCCGTCCTCTTCCACCTGCTACTCCATCCAATCTTTCACTATATGGAGGTTTAATGGACTTATTCGATGACCACGAAATTTCATTTGGAACCCACGGCATAAGCTGGAAGTTTCAAATGTTAACTTCACCGCCATCGAATACTCATTAAAACAAAATGGAAATTAATATTGACACGGAGAATGTGGATAATTAAATTGAAATTAAATCTTTAAAACTATTTTTTTTTCTGATAATATTGACAAAACTTAATTTTCATTTCCAGTAGTATCCATTTCACCAAGCCGAATGGCAATTTGGGATGGCGAAAATAAATGATAAATATCAAGAAAGGTATTCGCGTGAAGTGAAGAGTCCAGGAAATGTCCTTCTTCGATGCCCATTTAATCAACCTATCAGACTGAAGCACACACTTCCATTTTTAAAAAGAAATTATTGATTAAGGTTTTTGAAAATTGGAACTTTCTGTCCTACATGTTTCACAGTGAATATTTGGAGCGTTCTTGTATACCCCTTCAAAAGCGATTTGTGGCTTTGGTTGTTATTTGATAATAATTCATTTGGCAGGTTCTTCCAGTGTAAGTAAACTGGCGTCTTCTTATTGTGTTCGTATCACTAATCCTGCTGTGTTTTATCCATGTGAAGAGCTTAGAGCAATAAGGGCCAATGTCATGTGGAGTTCATTTTGAGAAAAGTAATAAAAACCATAACGTTATGTCTGCCAATAAAAAAAATTTATTCACCGACAAATTCCTCAACACATTCTGACAGCAGACATAAATGTTGCTATAAAAATTTTAAAAAAAAACATTCAAAAAAGGAAATAAACTTTCGTTTTTAATTTGTGTGAGGGCGGAAAGAGTCAATGTCGGTATTTTGGCTCCTTTTACCCTCAGGCATTTGCATGGGATTTAACATGTGAGATTGATTAAACTACTAATGAAAGCATAATTTTGTCGCTCTTGTAAATGATTTAAACTAATGCTAACTTTGTTGAAATAGTTGACACATAATAATAATGTTTATCATATAATGGGTAGGTTTCTCGGCAGGATAAAGCCAACGGATAAAAACGATATCCGTTGGGGTCATATGCGGATAGAGATGCAAATATCAAAGGTCAAGTAGGGACTACTTTCACTGTTTACAAACAACATGGCGTCGCCCTTGTCATTCGGCGATCGAGTCAGAATTAACCATCGGGAATCTGGATAAACTAAAGGGATAATTGCTATCATTATCAAAAGAACAGTCTAATATACTGAAATTCAGTGTCTAACTGTGATGTAGCTAAGGCATTTTTTAACTTTTGGCAACTTTGGAGATATAAGTTTCGAAACAATTTTGCGAGGGCACTAGGCCCAGCCAAGCGGGATCAGTAGCCATATCTGTGCTTGTAGAACTCTGCGGCTTTTCCACAAATTGAAATAGTTGGATTTGGCCGAAATATGTTTGAATTGTTACCTTGTTTCGTTTTGTCGCTCTGTGTACATCTGACTGTACTTGACGTTATGATAGGACAGACCGACTGTCAACAAAGTCTGAACGTGGCCGTTACGTCTCAAAGACTAGGGTTTGAGTAGCTTCCCTTTGACAAAGGGCAGTTACTCTAGCGGACAGACCGATGGATTGCCGCGAAATGCAAGTAAAAACAATTGTTGTTTTGCGTATATGTTGCTTCGCCACTGTATAAGAAACAGATTTTAGTTGGAGCTATATTGGCTACTGTCACAGTCCGAATGACACATCACTTACCCTGTGACGTAATAAATATTAATGCGCGCATTCCAGAAAAACTCGCAATGTTTCGGTAATGTTTGTGAGAGAGGGACAGCTATTTTCAAGCACAGAATTAAAGAATGACATTATATGATAAAGAGGTTATCATGCTTGTGTGTTTGGGGATGGTAAATATCCTGTATTAGGAATAAACACTATGTATATAGCTCGCCAAGGCTTGCTAAATACAATGTTTATCCCTAATGCAGGATATTTACCATCCCCAAACACACTCGCGTGATAACCTCTATTTACAAACTTTCAAAATCTCTTGAACACACCAGTATCAACCACACACGGGAATGAGAGCTGAAAGGGCCAAAATATAGCAAAGTGACTTTAGCCCTTTTGGAACATGACTTTGGCCCTTTTACAGAATTTTAAGAAGCAATATTTAAAAAAACCCATTTCAATGAAACATACAATAATTTTCATAGACAAGAACTCATAGATGTTATTTATGCAATAACATGCAAAAAGGGCCAAAGTGCATTTTGGCCCCTTTCGGCCCTAAGCTCTTCATCTGTGTTTTATTTTGTCGTGTTGGGGGGCCTTTTGCAATTATGGGTACCAGGGGCATTTATCATCTTTTGATGACTCTAATTATTGACTGAGGTTTCAGTCTCGTATACCGCTATCAAAGCGATTTTTTGGATTTGGTTGTTATTTGATATGATCATTTGGCAGGTTCTTCCTGTGTAAGTAAACTGGCGTTTTCTCATTGTGTTCAGGAGCACTGATCTTGTTGTGCTCTAGCCACGTGTTATCCACGTGAGGCACGAGTGGCCAAGTCCTCTGGGCATGTTTCCTTTAGGCATGCCACAAACCTATGATATGATGGCAGTTTCGAATCCCAGATTCGCCCAAACAGTGTTTCTATATTTGTCAGCAAAACCTACTGGTACCCATGGGTTTCACAAGGACCTGCTCCCACATCAAGCCAACACGCCATCATATATCTGAAATACTGTTGAAAGCGGCATCAAACCCAACTTGCTCACTCACTATTTTTGAGTAAATGATTTTGTTTGTTGTATTCTCCAAATAGGAGTTATCGGAACCTCCGGGGAAGTGTGGCATGAACAGAGGCGATTTGCTCTCAACACTCTGCGAGAGTTTGGGGTGGGAAGAACCGTCATGGAAGACAAGATAAACCAGGAAATCGCAGAGTTTGTGGCAGCCGTGGAGGACGAGAAAGGCCAGGGTTTTGACATTAAGCGTCTTGTGCATAACGCCGTGTCTAATGTCATCTGTTCCACTGTCTTTGGCAAACGTTTTGAATATACAGACCCTCTCTTCGTCACATTCCTAACAGCAATGGAAGAGAATTTTGAAAACACCACAGCATCTGGGTTATTGAACATATTTCCTCTTGTTCGATTTATGCCTGGAGATCCGTTCCGATTCAAGAAAACCATGAACAATATCGATATCGTGGACAATCTTCTGATTGATCCTTCAATTAAAGATCACATAAACAATCACGATGACGACAACCTGGACGACTTCATCCACGTATACCTGAAGGAAATGCGACTTCGCCAACAGAAACAAGACACCACCACGTTAGACTGTAAGTTGTAATTTATGGTATATACATTATGCATTTCCATAAGTCAGGGTTTTGTTGGATGTTTCCCGTCTATGATTTTAGCTCGCATGGGAAAAAATGGCGTTATTGCCTCTGTTAACATTTTAAATACAAATTATATCAGTACTTTTTCTTTGTTGATTCTACATCTCGAAATCACCGCTCTTAAGAGCACGAACTTTTTTGTGACATAAATACTATGTACTCGTGTAGGGTAAGGTAGATATCATTCAAAACTTCTTCAAACATAGGGTTCTGTAATGTCTCATTGTATAGGTACATTAAAAAATGTTTTTAGCTCACCTGACTGTACGTCAAGTGGACTTTAGTCGACGTCATGGTTCATGTTGTCGTCTGTAAACATCTTGGTGTATGTGTAACTAGAGTGAGTAAGTGAGTATGGTTTTACGCCGCTTTTAGCAATATTCCAGCAATACCACGGCGGGGGACACCAGAAATGGGCTTAACACATTGTACCCATGTCGGGAATCGAACCCGGGTCTTCGGCGTGACGAGCGAACGCTTTAACCACTAGGCTACCCGACCGCCCATGTGTATCTAGAAGTGGGATTCAACAATATTTTACTTATTTATTTGACCATAGCACTTTAACAGAGCTTCTCAATTCTTTCTAACTACATTTCCTCGCATTGTAAACGTCATCTAATCAGTAGCCAATGGGCCAGTGAAGGTTGTATTTCCTATGCTTATTCACACTAATCATGTCATCTGAACTTGTTCAAGAGGTTTGAACCGCAGCCATGATGTTAAAACTAATTATGGTTAAAAATCGGCTATTCTTGCTCATGACTTCATGAGGTTGTTCTCGGTATTGGAGTAGTAAGTGTGGTTTTACGCCGCTTTTAGCAATATTCCAGCAATATCACGACAGGGGACACCAGAAATGGGCTTCACACATTGTACCCATGTCGGGAATCGAACCCGGGTCTTCGGCGTGACGAGCGACCGCTTTAACCACTAGGCTACCCGACCGCCCCTCTCGGTATTGGACAGCTCCACCCAAACGTAGCGGTCCCCAACAACAATGTGTGTCTGCACGTGAAATCATAGACTGTGACGCGTGATCCAATTTCCATTGTAATCAGTCTCGTTGTTGACTCTGTCACGTAAACGTCTTGTGTTCGTACCTCTGTGTTGCATATATGTAGTTAGAAGCTGGTTTAAATCCACATCTGTTTTCGAAATATTTTCGATTTGGCATTTGTATTTTGGCCGTGTTCTTAAATTCGACATGAAATGTTGGCCCTGTAAACATTCTCTGAATTTGCCGAACCGAGGAAGCCAAACTTTCTGTTTTTGCATATTTACCTTTCACCTTGAAATTCGTGGGAATATGATTGTGTTGTTTCCGTCTTTGTATGTGTCATGGTACATCTGTCACGAAATAGTTTGAACACGGCACTGACATTCGGTTCCTGTTGGCAGTGGAGAATCTGGCTCGGACCATTGCTGATCTGTTCGTTGCTGGCACAGAGACAACGGCCACCACAATACGCTGGACACTGGTCTACTTCCTGAACTACCCTGATGTTCAGGAGAAGTGCTTTCAAGAAATCCAGGATAACGTTGGTCAGAGCAGACGGCCCTCCATGAAAGACAAGACGAACCTTCCCTACGTGGAGGCCACCATTTTGGAAGTGTTGAGACGCGCTGATATTGTTCCCACTGGTGTCCCTCACGCCGTTCCACATGATGTCCAGTTCAGAGGCTACACCTTCCCAAAAGGCGTCACGGTTATCACGAACCTTGATTCAGTCCTTCAAGACCCGGATGTATGGGGAGATCCGCAAACCTTTAGACCTAACCGTTTCCTTGACGACGCAGGCAAGATTCAAAAGACGGATGAATTCATCCCCTTTTCTCTGGGTGAGTTACAAAAAACGTGACATATCTTAATCCACCGAGGCCGCCTCCGTGGTCTAGCGGTATAGCGTCCGCCCGGAGAGCGGAAGGTCCGGGCGTCGATCCCCAACTGCGTCATACAAAAAGACGTTAAAAGATGGTACTTGTTGTTACCCTGTCTGGCGCTCTGCTTTAAGGGTCTAAAACAAGGACTGGTCGGCTCTGAGTCAGTATACTGTGTCTGTGTCGCGCGCACATGCACGTCGCTACACAAGTGCAATAATCTTGGACGCGACGTTAAAACCAATTTCACCACACCTAATCCATAGACTTATAGCGCCTCACATGTACACATACACGCACGCGCACGCACGCACACGCACGCACACAAATACACATACGATATTGACAATGTACTTTCTGTTGACATATTTCAAGGTCGAAGAGTTTGCCTGGGGGAGTCGATGGCCCGGATGGAGCTCTTCTTATTCCTCACTACCATGATCCAGAGGTTCAAGTTCCTCCCGGTGGACGGCCAGAAGCCGTCATTAGATGGGAAAATGGGATTTACACACATGCCACAACAGTTCCAAGTAAAGGCTGTTCCCCGGAACTAATACTGTTCGCATCAGTATAGGGGTCACAATCAACAATCTCAACAAGAAAAGAAAGTAACACCCTATAAATATTTCAGTGAAAGAGTGAGTTGGGTTTAACGCTGCTTTGAACAGTATTACAGTTACATCACGGCGTGGAAACCTGGGGCCGGGGTGGGGGCAGAAGTGATGCAGGTCTTACGTTTACTAATTCGGTGAAACCCACGAGCTACGGTATGGTCCTGACAAACCTAGAAACATATTCAGGGCGAACCAGGACTCGAACCCATAATCATATTAGGTTTTTGGCGTGCTCAAGGGACGCAAAACTACACAGCCAATCGCGGCACTTTAGACGAATTGGCCACAGCTGATTGTGAAAGCGTAGCCTATTGTAATACTATCATTGAAACAGTGTATGCTGTTGAAACGATTTAACAAAACGATCAGCATAGTATTTGTATCAACATTAGACGAGAAAATCTAAATTCATATGTGTACCCTGTTACTAATTGTGTATGCGGATGCGATGTCTTGTATCAATGTAAATGTAGTTTAACACGCACTTTTTCTTGTGCAACATGTTTTCTTTGTTTTTATGGTATATATACATACGAAATCATTACATTCCTAACTGCCCTAGAGTGGTGTACATGCCCTTAGAGCTCTTGCGCTCATTGTTTGCACCCGCTTGTTGCCGAAAAGCAAGGTTCCAGTCTCGCTCTATCCACCTATTTCCTCATATCGCATTTCGCTGTCGGTAACCGTTGACCTAATCCGTCTCACAGTCCCTGAACCATATTATGTTCCGCCCTCCTTTCTGTAATGCAAAATCCCTAAATGAAGCAAATCTACGTTTTCCGCAGGTTCAGGATTTCCCATCTCACTGGGGCTCCTTTTCAATATATCTCTATCAAAATTATATATTTTCTGAGACAAACGTTAGTCTAGCGTTGACACAGAGTCCTGCCTGTCGAGAGGGCCGGGGACAGGCCATCAGCAGATCGCTGACTAAGTTTCCGTGAAGCGAGGCATAAAGCACTTTGTGACAGCATGATAAATGGCGTGTCAGGCTACTGGAATAAACATACAGTAGCGCGGAAAAATAGGGCGGTAACTCTTATAGACAAGTATTGTGCATGGTTACATAAAACATGCGCACTCACAACGTCGTGGGTTTCAATTTTAACAATATATGCATGCCTCCACTGATCTCGTTCATTATAAAATAATATGACAACAATGTAACTATTACTTTAAAGAGATTAATTATGAAAAACATAACCTTGCTACTGTAGATTCCCTTCTATCTATCAGGTTTACCACAATGATTGAGTCAACTTTATACATCTTGTTCCTTGGAAACAATAACATATGTTTCAGGAAGTCATGGATGTAAAAACATATTGCTAGTTTTATTTTTATATGTTTGTTTTCTGCTTTGATATTACATAAATATTTACACTCGAATGTGTCATGTTCTTATTCCTGATTCTGAAGGTACCTCGTGATAATTACAATTTGCTTTACCTTCTGGACTACATCTGCACTTTATGACAGTTTGTTTGTTTGTTGTTTAACGCCGCACTAAGCAATATTCCAGCTATATTCCAACGGTGAATATAACACGCAGAAAAAAAGCTCTGTCGATATAAAACGCCGATTACAACCAACTGTGACTAACACGCAGATTACAACCAACTGTGACTATACCCAGATTACAACCAACTGTGACTGTAACACACAGATTACAATTAACTGTATATATAACACACAGATTACAACCAACTGTGACTATAACACAGATTACAACCAACTGTGACTAACACGCAGATTACAACCAACTGTGACTGTAACACACAGATTACAATTAACTGTATATATAACACACAGATTACACCCAACTGTGACTATAACACAGATTACAACCAACTGTGACTAACACGTAGTTTACACCCAACTGTGGATATAACACACGGATAACAACCAACTGTTACTATTACACAAAAATAACAACCAACTGTGACTAACACGTAGTTTACAATCAACTGTGGATATAACACACGGATAACAACCAACTGTTACTATTACACAAAAATAACAACCAACTGTGACTAACACGTAGTTTACAACCAACTGTGGATATAGCACGCGGATAACAACCAACTTTTACTATTACACAAAAATAACAACCAACTGTGACTAACACGTAGTTTACACCCAACTGTGGATATAGCACGCGGATAACAACCAACTTTTACTATTACACAAAAATAACAACCAACTGTGACTAACACGTAGTTTACAACCAACTGTGGATATAACACACGGATAACAACCAACTGTTACTATTACACAAAAATAACAACCAACTGCGACTAACACGTAGTTTACACCCAACTGTGGATATAGCACGCGGATAACAACCAACTTTTACTATTACACAAAAATAACAACCAACTGTGACTAACACGTAGTTTACAACCAACTGTGGATATAACACACGGATAACAACCAACTGTTACTATTACACAAAAATAACAACCAACTGCGACTAACACGTAGTTTACAATCAACTGTGGATATAACACACGGATAACAACCAACTGTGACTAACACGTAGTTTACAATCAACTGTGGATATAACACACGGATAACAACCAACTGTGACTATAACACACGGATTACAACCAACTGTGACGATAACACATTGATAACACCCAACTAGATATAATACGTAGATTTCAACCAACTGTGGATATGACACACAAATTACAACCAACTGTGACTTAACACGTAGATTACAACCAACTGAGGATATGACACACAGATAACCTTCTGTGGATATAACACGCAGAAAACAACCAAATGTGCCCAAGGTCCCTTACTGTATACACATTATACCCTAACTCACACCTGAATACAGACGCCTACCTTAACGGCGAGGAAGTCAAGAGTTTATTTTTACATTTTTTAAATTTTCATTTATTTTATTTTTTTATTTTTTTACAATGCAACAAACGGGTACTTTTGTAGATTTCCGTAGTCTGAACTTGCGAAATGCAGAAACCCGGTCAATTCCGTCAATGACGTACTTAAGAACGTGCATTCTGCTCTATCAAATTTATTATCAGTTCTGATGATAATACAAGTGAGTAATGGTAAACGACTCGGGGCATACTAGTATTTGGGAACATTTCTGTAGTACCTGTGTCACCAAGGACCTGAAGATCGCAACTGTGGCTATAACAAGCTTATTGCAGCCAACTCAATCCACAACGGGATGTTTATAAAGACAAGGTATTGTACATGTGGATAAAGTTCACGCATTTACAGATGCAAAGGTTATAATCATCTTGGCCTCACCTGGGTCATAGACCGACTTCAACACTTCGAGAACAAGTGAATGTGTGCGAGTGCTTGACGACCATTGTTCTACTTGGAACATATTCTTGAATGTTCTTCATAAACTGCCGAGCTATAGAAAGTACACACATGAAAACTGAATTTGACCAAAAACGTAGAAATGCAAGCAAAACGTAATTAGGATACAGCAGACATATGGTCTGAAGGATATTTACTGTAATACCCGTATCAAATACATCGCCATCGAATAACCATTTCTTGTTTATTTCAATTTTTAACCACCATCAAACATGGGTGCATAATTTGCACACCTTCAAATATAAGGTGAGTGAGTTGGGTTTAACAATATTCCAGTTATATCACGGCGTGCCAGATTAATGTGGGAGGAAAGCCCGAAGTGATGCAGGTCTCAGACGTTGACTTCGGCGAAACCCATGAGCACGGCTATGGTACTGACAAACCTAGAAACATAATCGGGGCGAACCGGGATTCGAACCCACAATCATAGGTTTCTGACGTGCCCAACGGACGCAACTCTGCACAGCGAATCGCGGCGCCTTAGACGACTGGGCCACCCGTGCCCCCTAAATATAAGGGAATCTAAGCTGGTAACGGCAAATTAACAAATTCTGTCTCAAATGATCATATCATTGATGTAAAGTTTCTAAATAATATATTACTCGTTGTCTAATTTCATCTGTTTGTTTGTTTGGTTGGCGTTGAAGCTGTGTTTGAGTTGCTTCCCCCAGACGTGCAAGGATCCTCTAATCGTGAGTTCGAATCTCATATTCGTCCGTATTATGGTCCTCGGTTTGACATCAGCGCTGTAGTTGTCTGTAAATCCAACTATCCACACGCTCATAATGTTAACTTACGTCGATATTCGACACATCCGCAGTGCAACGTTTCCAGCTATTCGAGATCGTCCCTTTTTCGAGAACCGATCTGATCATCATAAAATAGTATTTTATTGCAATTAAGACACCATTTAACAGTTACGTTTCTTATGCGAATCATCGGCTATATTTGTTGAACGATGTTTAAGATTCAAAGGTGGGGATCAGACTTTATTTTCTTAATTGAATCAGCGTCAGTTACTTTCCATTATTCTTTATGAATATTGATCATTGATGAGTATACCATTGACTAACGATTATAAGCCACGTAAGAAGTATGTCAAGAAACTCGAGGCAGCCTAAATACACCTGGCCTTGACATTTTCAATCGAACACGTCTTCGGCGTGACGAGCGAACGCTTTAACCACTGGGCTACCTGACCGCCCCAGTGCGTAAATGGAGCCTATGGAGTGATGTAGCCTAAATACACTTGGCCTTGGCATTTCAATTGCCACCGCATCCGTAAATAGGAAGTGGAACGTGTTGGCAGTGGAGGACATTACCGTGTTGTTCCGTGATAGCGTACCATATTATATATAAGTATTACTTTGTAAATACAAGTTGGTTATTTTGCACCACCACGTTATCGAACAATCTATAAAACCAGATATAAATAAGACCATAATTGGGGTTCAGAAATTAAATAGGAATATTGTTTATGTAGCGTTCTCAATATTGTATCTGACACGGTGGAACGTACAAATGAAGAACGTTTTGTTCCAAGCACAATATCAGTGCGTAAATAGTGAGTGAATTTGGTTTTACGCCGCATTTAGCAATATCACGGCGGGGGACACCAGAAATGGGCTTTACACATTGTACCTATGTCGGGAATCGAACCCGGGTCTTCGGCGTGACGAGCGAACACTTTAACCACTAGGCTACCCGACCGCCCCAGTGCGTAAATGGAGCCTATGGAGTGATGTATGGCTGTGGGAGACTTGAGGGGAATCTGTTGGGTCTTGAACCCAGTATGTGTGTAACCCCATCGGAAGCGTTGATAAAATCTACCTGTCGCCTATCGATCCTAATCAAGCCGAATTGTCGAATCGAACCCTTGACAGCGGATCCTGTCACGGTTAACGGACGTTACTCGCAGCAAATTGCACATTTTGAACGCTAGGTTCTTTACCATTGTAGGTGTCAGATCCTCTGAACTCGCAAGCTTTTGACACTGACGGTGGTTGAAGAAACATGTTGAAGTTTCCAGTTTCCAATGCTGTCAGCATTTAATTCAGTCAAGTTGGCCTGTAAGTAATCACTCGACCGGACAAACCAGTGATTGCTATAATCAGCAACGTACCACGCCGCCGGGTACGATGACACGCAATCAACAACGTCAGCGAGCCTGGGAGGTGTCAACCAATAGGCCATGTTCGACACTCCTGGGGGGCTGACGGGTAGCCTAGTGGTTAAAGCGTTCGCTCGTCACGCGGAAGACCCGGGTTCGATTCCCGACATGGGTACAATGTGTGAAGCCCATTTCTGGTGTCCCCCGCCGTGATATTACTGGAATATTGCTAAAAGCGGCGTAAAACCAAACTCACTCACTCACTCGACACTCCTGGGATAAAGAGAGACGTGCCTTAAGAGGTCGTAGTTCTTATATCCATCGCAATTGATCATATTTTTAGAATCGATACGGTAATCTGACAGGTCCATACTCCCTGTCATGAGTCGAGGCAAGACATTACAAAGTTTGAGTACATTAAATGTTTGTGTGGCTTCCAACCAAGATAGACGGAAATATACGAACTGAAGATCATCCGTATATAATGTGGGATTTGTTTGAATTCAGCCCGACTACAGTTTTAGTTCTTGTCGTTGTTCTAGCCGCATTATGGCTTTTAACGCAGCGTCCCGCGGGCCTTCCTCCCGGCCCCCCTCTTCTCCCTGTTTTCGGAAACGCCCTATCTATGGGCGCGGACCCCCGGGTTATGTTTAATAACCTGCGACAAACCTACGGCGACATTTTCAGTGTTTATGTCTTTCATAAACCTATCATCGTCCTCAACGGCTACAGCGTTCTGAAAGACGCAATCGTCAAGAACTCCGACGTCTTTTCAGACAGACCGCACTCACTACTGAATAACTTCATATTAAGGAGAAAAGGTAGGTGTGACTGCAACAGCACTTTTCCTGCATATACACTTCCCTCTTTTACATATCACTGCACACAATGACGGTTCTGGGTACAGATTCGATCCCCAATGAGGATTGGATGGTAACAAAATGTTTCTCAATCTAGCCTGGCACACATAGTTTCAAGTATCCACATTCCACTAAATATACCCCACGTATAATATACCCCAGTTATATCGTGGGGGCACGGGTGTCCCAGTCTATGACTGTGGGTTCGAATCCCGGTTCGCCCTGATTATGTTTCTAGGTTTGTCAGAACCATACCCGTGCTCGTGGGTTTCACCGAAGTCTGGAATACCAGGGGTTCGCGAAAAGGTTAGCGTATCCTGCCCCACCAGTAGCACTCGTCACAAATGCATGCAAAGGCAAGTCAATTGTTCACCTAAAAACACGAGAATATATGGTACAAGTCAAATTAAGGAATAGCATCGGACATTATTTTTGTCACTGCTGCATCAAATTTGGAAATACCCTCTACATGTCTACCATAAAACGTTTTGAAAGATATAATTTGTCCTTGAATGTTGTAACCTTGAGTAAGAGTCGATGTTGGAAAAACAGCATGCTCGATTGTATCTCAAAAGTTGCGAAATGTGAACACCAAAGGCTGGAGCTTCGACATAAAGGGAAATGTGTCTGTTGGGAAGTTGAAGTCATCCCTCTTGTAACATGATTCTGTGGAGAGTGTTTTGTCACTCTGAATCTTTATGCATTGATATACATATGAAACAGATGAGGCGATCTCACTGGTTTCCTTTATATCTAGTTCAGGTGGGTAAATCAGTGGAAGGGAAAGGGTTAATGAACGGTATCAGATCATCAACATACCTGAAACCCCAACCTCACAATATTGTTATCATAATCGTGAACGGAGTTATCATACGTCTATGTGTTGCTTCGTTTCTCCATTCTTACAGGTGTGGTTGCAAGCTCGGGTGATCTTTGGCGCGAACAGAGACGGTTTGCAATCTGCACTCTCAGAGAATTTGGGGTGGGCAGATCCATCATGGAAGACAAAATACACGACGAAGTCTCGCAGTTTCTCGCAGCAATGGAGATGGAGAAGAGCGAAGGGTTTGACTGCACGCGACTTGTGCATAATGCAGCGTGCAACGTCATCTGCTCCACTGCATTTGGGAGGCGTTTTGAGTACTCAGATCCTCTCTTCAGAAACTTTCTCAAAGCAATAGAGGAATGTTTTGAAACTACGGGAGCATCTTGTCTTTTGAACATTTTACCAATGTTGCGCTTCCTGCCTGGTGATATGTTTGGATTTAAGAGAACCATGGACAACGTCAGAATGATTGAGTCACTCTTCATACAGCCTATGATAGAGGAACACTTAAACACACACGACGACAACAAGGTCGACAACTTCATCTACGCGTACATCAAGGAAATGCGACATCGCCAAAAACAGCAGGAAAGCACAAGTTTGAACTGTAAGATCCTCTCTTTGTTTATAAGAGGGATGGTTATCCCATTCCACGATAGACAGATACAGTCAAACACTGTTGTGTCGAACTTTGATTTGTCGAACTCACTGTTGTCTCGAAGTAAAATCTTGGTCCCTGCATATTCCTTCTTTATACGCCATTTTAGGTTGTGTCGGCCTCTTGAACTTCAACACAAAGGTGTTTGACTATAGATGGATGGATGGATGGATGGATGGATATTATGTTCATATTTTTTTAGTAATACTCTATATGTTCATGTTTCCGTGTTAATGTTTTGGGGGGTGGGGGGATGAGGCGGTGGGGGGATACAAGACGACATATCATCCCTAAAGTATGTCTTATAGGGGGACTTACTCAACATGGTCCCGTGTTGATGTTTTCGGGGGTGTGATACAAGACGTTATATCATCACCAAAGTAAGCCCTGAAGGGGGACCTGCTCTAATAAATGTTCATGTTTCTTTTACAGTGGAAAACTTACGCACAGTTATCACTGACCTGTTTGTTGCCGGGTCAGAATCTATTGCCACGACGATACGCTGGGCACTGGTCTACTTCCTGAAGTACCCGGATGTTCAGGAGAAGTGCTTTCAAGAAATCCAGGAGAATATCGGCCAGAGCAGACAACCCTCCATGAAAGACAAGACGAACCTTCCCTACATGGAGGCCACCATCATGGAAGTGTTGAGACACGCTGACATTGCCCCCGTCAGTGCCCTTCACACCGTTCCCCATGATGTCCACTTCAGGGGATTCAACTTCCCCAAAGGGGTCCCAGTTGCATTGATGCTTGATTCAGTCCTTCAAGACCCGGATGTATGGGGAGATCCAGATCGTTTCCGCCCTGACCGTTTCCTTGACGACACAGGCAAAATCCAAAAGAAAGACGAGTTCATCCCATTTTCTCTTGGTAAGTGTATTCTCTTGGTAAGTTTGTAATGGTAAATGTTCAGCAAAGAGAAAAGCCAAGATATTCAGAAGCTGAAAACTTAAAATTGTAAACCTTTACAAACAAAATATTTACTGGTTTCATTCCTTTTTCCTTTCTTTGTTGTTTAACGCCGCACTAATTTCCAGCAATAACATGGCGGTCTGAATAATCGAGTTCGGACCATCCAGACCTTAGCACCATGGGCATCGATCTACGCCACTGAGATACGATGACATGATAACCGCCAAGTCAGCGAGACTGACCACCCCATCCCGTTAGTCACCTCTCACGACAGGCATGGGTTCCTCAATTTCTTGAATGTACCATGTCCCCCGGACCATATTTAGTCAATGTCACTAATGTTAAATTGTTTTATGAAGCTGACGACAGTGAAGAGAACAACAAATACATGCAAGTGATTCAGTGACATTTGATTGGCTAACCAAGTTATTTTTATGTGCGTTTATGGATCCATAAACCGAAAAATATAGGCCACGTCCTGATTGGCTCACGAGAAAATGGGAGGGGCTTGTACTGCATTATTGCGCTGAACGTAGTCACTGAGTTTTTGTGTTGATGATTGTATAGTCAGTGAAAATATTGTTGTTTATATTTATTTATAAGAATTGATTTTGGGTAAAGGAATTATGAACATATAAACCGGTGTGCACACTTAACTAAATAGTGTGTACATCTGGTTTCACGTTTATATTTGCATAAAGGTAAAAAATATTGAAGTCAAATTTTAAATATCACTGCGGTCTGGTAATGAGTGAGTGAGTATGGTTTTACGCCGCTTTTAGCAATATTCCAGCAATCTCACGGTGGGGGACACCAGAAATGGGCTTCACACATTGCACCCATGTCGGGAATCGAATTCGGCGTGACGAGCCAGGTTGCATATTGTAATGTGGCTTTAAGCGACAAACAAACAAACAAACAAACACATCTCATATTGTGACACAACCGAATATAAATTCAAATTAATTTATTGTTCCAGGTCGAAGAGTTTGTCTTGGTGAGGCGATGGCCCGTATGGAGCTCTTTCTCTTCCTCACAACCATGCTCCAGAGGTTCCAGTTCGTCCCGGTGAATGGGCAGATGCCATCCCTACAGGGAAATATCGGGTTAACTCACTCCCCGAAACCATTTCTCATAAAATCCATTCCAAGGGTTCAACCTTTATACAGTCAAAAGAGTAACAAGTGAAAAAATATGTAAATAGGTCAAACTCAGCCAGACTTCCACGTGCACATGATGTGGCGCATGACTTACAAACATCTGACACGTGTGTATGAATCACTATGAAATAGTAATGGGACTAGGTGTTCGCGAAATGGTGAGCGTACCCTGCCCCACATGTGACACCCGTCACAAACACATGCAAAGCCATTTGTTCACCTGAAAAGACACGGGAACATGTGGTACAAGTGAAAATAGGTAATAGCATCGGACATCAGTTTGTCAGTGGTGCGTCAAATTTGTAAATGTCCTCAACATGGCTGCCATAAAACGTTTTGAAAGCCTTACTGAGGTCTTGAATGTTGTAATCTGAGCAAGAATCGTAGGCGGCTCTTTGAAATCTTGGAAGAAAGAACATGCTCGATTGTATCTCAAAAGTTGTGAAATGTAAACACCAAAGGTTGGAGCTTCTGGAATATTGCTCGACATGAAGGGAATGTTGACTATTGGAAAGTTAAACACAGGTCATTGTCTATGACGTCATGTTACCATCGCGTTGACATCTGAAAGCATCGTCCAAGTCAAGCCGAATTAGCTTTACCCTTCAAATCATTTCTGTTTGCACCAAATTGATGAATTCTGTATTAAAATTCAAATAGGTGTTAATGTTGCCGTACTATCCTTCGATCGTACTACAGCATGACCATTTCTTGACTAAGTGTTCTGTATATTCTGTTTGGAATAAAGTCATATTGTTAAAGCGCAATTCTTGTCACTCAATTTGTTTTATCACAGGTGGAACGGTTTTGAAGGTGACTGAAGACGTACGATAACCAGTGAGTGATTGAGTGAGTTAACACATCCTCCCGAGGCAAGAGAGTAAACTGACTTTAAAAGTCCAGTTTCCACCCTTGCCGAACTAGGCTGGAATTCCTGGTCTCGATCGTAGCGCCACCAGTGGTTATTATGAGTTATGTCTCTTCTAAGCCTCTCCTATAGACCAATCCGAATCCATCACTTGCATTTGTTGCAAACAAAATGGCGGCGCCCAGGCAAGACGATCTGATCGATAATAAAGATCTATAGTGTGATAAAACGGGTCGGTCTTCCATTAAAAACATGAAACGGTTTGGAAAATATCTGTTGTCAACGAGTTGGCGGTGCACATGCCTTGCAAATCCTGAAATCGACCGAAATCTGCAGGACAGTTTACGAACCGGATTTCGATTTCGGTGCGCGATTTTGATTGGACTATGCATAGACTCGTTAGTCCAGCCAAAATGTAACTCCATAATACCAGCCTAGTTCGGCAAGGGTGGAAACTGGACTTTTAAAGTCAGTTGACTTCCTTGCCACGGGAAGATGGGTTTATCGCTGCTTTTAACAGTATTCCAGTTATATCACGGCGTGTCAGCTTGATGGAAGCCCGAAGTGATGAGGAATAACCAGAGATATTCTTAGATTGAATCACAGGAATAAGTAGCTCAAAGAAAATGAAAAGCTCCAAGGATATATGGGTCAATATTTTATAAATGTTTTTGTTTAAATGATTGGGTCTTCTGAGAACACGGTTATTCCGTCACTAATTACTCGGGGGATGTGTGTCAGGCTGTAGGTTCCAGCTTCCCTTGCACTGGAGTGAGCCACTTCGGAGTCGACACGAACGGACGACATGCGCACTGTTCTGCTGACTCAGTCTATACATTTGATAACCCCGTGGTGTTTGGAATCAGTAGGGGCTGCGTATGTGCGGCTCGAAGTTGAACTCATTCTCGCTCTTGTGTCGTGTTACAGATGGATTGGAAACTAGCGTAAGACAATGTGGGAGTGTGGAGTGTTACAACAGTTGCTTTATTTCTAGCTGTTGTGGCTGTTGACGCGGCGGCGTTCTGGGCTTCCCCCCGGCCCCTCTCCCCCCGTCCCGTTTGTGGGGAACGCCCTGTCTATGGGCTCTGATCCCCGGGTCACGTTTAAGAACCTCCGACAGAAGTATGGCGACATCTTTAGTGTGTATGTCTTCCACCAGCCCCTCATAGTCCTCAATGGCTACAATGTTATAAAGGAAGCCATTGTCAAGAACGCCGACGTCTTCTCAGACAGACCACATTCTTTTGTAACTGATTTAATAGCACGGGGAAAAGGTACGTTTTTTTATATTTGAGCCTAATTCAAGGTGTCATAATTGCGATTCTACAAATTCATTAACACTTCTGTCCCGACACGTCGGTGCAGCTATGTTCACCAGAAGGGCCAAAATGATACCATTCATTTGGAGGAGGTTTTGCCTAACAAGGCTATACTCTGTAACATTTAAAGAAAGTAAACGACTCCAGCAAATATTGCTGATGGGTGGGTCTACAAACAGTAAGAGCCAACAGTATTAACTGGAGAGAATAGTTCTTGATATCGCTTTGAAACGTTAGGCCCGACCAGGAACAGACTCCACTAAATCAGGTAAAGACTGCATGTTCTTGAATTTGAAATTTGCAAACAAGGGAATTGATGTCTTAAACTTAAATCACATTATCTTTCCCAAAATGGCCCACAATATTTCACATGTCAGGAACCACCAACATTTTCCTATACGAACATCATTTCATCCAGGTTGTTTAATTATTAGAACGTGTTGCAGAACGTGGACTTGGCAGCTCATGATGTACATTCCATTACCTGTGGCTGCCGAGACTCAACCTGTAGGTCATATAATCACACGTGACTTATCTAGATCTAGTGTTGACAATGACAACCTCCGTCGGTTATTCAAGTATGGACCAAAATGGCAGCTCACTCATGATGTACAGTCCATTACGTGTGGCTGCTTAGACTCAACCTGTAGGTCATATAATCACACGTGACTTATCTAGATCTAGTGTTGACAATGACAACCTCCGTCGGTTATTCAAGTATGGACCAAAATGGCAGCTCACTCATGATGTACAGTCCATTACGTGTGGCTGCTAAGACTCAACCTGTAGGTCATATAATCACACGTGACTTCTCTAGATCTAGTGTTGACAATGACAACCTCCGTCGGTTATTCAAGTATGGACCAAAATGGCAGCTCACTCATGATGTACATTCCATTACCTGTGGCTTCCAAGACTCGTCATACTGCTGCCGACCTGTTTGTCATACAATCACAAGACATTACATCAGCAAATGTAACACCAACTTTCCTGTCTCAAAGACTAATCATAATCCTTCATACAATCAAGGAAGGGCTTTCTTTATATTCACAGAAGGTATTTGAGACAAGTGCAAATAATACCAGGTGGATTCTCAAAACATCAAACGATTTGCGTCACTTTTTACAATCTCAGAAAAGAACCAAGTTCAATTCTGTCAAAACATTTGATTTTTCAACTTAGTACACTACTATCCCACATGAAAAAAACTTCATTCCTTGATCCATGGGGCTTTTGTTACAAAACATGGTGTACACAGATACAGTTACGTATCTATATTCTGGTTCAGGACAATTTGTGAAATATGAAAGCAAATGCCATATGAAGTTTACTGAGAAAACATTAGGTGAAATGCTGGACTTCCTTATTGATAACATCTATATAAAATGTAGGCAAGAAGTAGGCATCCCCATGGGAACCACTTGTGCTCCCCTTCTTTCGGATCAGTTTCTTTTTGCAAAATCTCACTAGGATTGGCAAAGTCAAAACAAGGTAATTTGACCAAGAAGTTTAACTTAAGCTTCAGTTATATCGATTATCTGATATCGCTCAATAACCACCAAATAGCCAATTCCCTTTCATGGTTTACCCATCGGACTTAGAAAAAAAAAGGAGACCTGTGAGACCGCCTCATCTGTTTCATATTTACATCTGTGCGCAAAGATTCAGAGTGACAAAACACTCTCTATAAGATTGTTTGACAAGTGCGATGACTACAACTTTCCAACAGTCAACTTTCCTTTCATGTCGAGTAATATTCCAGAAGCTCCAACCTTTGGTGTTTACATTTCATTTCACAACTTTTGAAGTACAATCGAGCACGCTCCTTCCACCAAGATTTCAAAGAGCGTCATACGACTCTTGCTCAGATGTAGGTTGATCGAGGTTACAACCAACATCCAAGGCCTCAGTAAAACTTTCAAACGTTATATGACAGACATGTGTATGACATTTCCAAATTTGACGTATCAGTGACAAAAATTATGTCCGATGCTATTCCCTATTTTGACATGTACCATATGTTGCCATGTTGTTTTTGTTTTTTTTCAGATAAACAATTGACTTGCCTTTGCATGTGTTTGTGAAGGGTGCCACCGATGGGGCAAGATACGCTCACCTTTTCGCGAACACCTGGTATCGTCACTATTTGAAAGTGATGCATAAGCACGTGCTCATGATATAGTCGTAATTATCCAATCGACTCTGCCTTTAGTCTGTTATCTGTACAAACAAATAACATAAATACTAGTAAATGCGTTCATGGAATGATTGAGGGGGTTAAATTTGTATTTATGTCATGATAAAAATATTAGATCTTTTTTGCTGTGAGGAAAAACCTTGACATTACACAAGAAACGCTTCACTCCAAAGTTAAGGTGACGGGGACATTGACAGGTACTTACAATCCATTGTCGTGAACTCCTTCTGTTGTTGACTCTGTTGCATTTCCTTAACGTAGGAACTCATTACGTCGTCCACGTCCCCATCATCACGCTGTTTCAAGTGTTCTTCTAACATTGGTTTCCATCAGGTCATCGTTGTGTAAGGCTCTCTTCGCCTTGAAAAGGTCCCCAGGAAAAAAACGTAAGAAGGGTAAAAAGTTTACGACGTTGGCGGCTGCTGAAACTGCCATGATGTCCTCCAGAATGTCCAGAAATGTGATAAATAGAGGATCCGTATAAGCAAAGCGTTTTCCAAACACTGTGGAACAGATAACATTGGACACTGAATATCAAGTGCCTGCAGTCAAACCCCAGTCCCAGTCCAAACGTATTATCAGTTCTAAATGTGATTTGGTTATAAAATAACCATACACAGTAAATTTTGATATCACTAATATTTAAGGACGTGAAGATACTCGGGGAACTTGATGACGTCAGGTAATAGACTGGTCTGGTGACATCAACAAAGATCACCGAGGTTCTCTACCTCATCCACATGGTCGCCTCTGCGACAAGCATGTGTTGCTGGAGACCCATTCTAACCCGGAATGACCACAGGGTTCATGCTCATTCAGCCAAACGTAATGTAAGTTCTAAGTGTTATCTAACTCATTTGCACATAGTACAGGGGTACATTTATTCGTGTATACTTTCCTTTTTGTTGAGATTAGGTTTGTGTGACTGTGATGTGGCAGTAGAAACTGTTCTACGTGTATTTGTAGTGATTGTTAGTGGCAGCAAATGACTGAAGCGCAAGTAAAATGTTATCCGCCCTGGCTGTTCACAAACATGAAAGGTTTGATTGTTGGAGAAGTTTCCTTGTGGAAAATTTCAAGAAGGCTGGCTGTACCTACATGTATAGAAGAGCGAGAAGATGGCAATCAAAGGCTTTTTTACCCGACTTGTGTCTTATCTATTTGGATACCTAGTAGTTAAGACCATATTCCTACCAGCTTCCAACAGTATTCCGTATTCAAGAACGGAGACAGGCCTGTTTCAAGAAATTCGACAGTGATAAAATACCGAACGTTCGTGAACGTACTTTCACTAATTCAAGTGTCTGTTACTTTATGGTGGTGCCACTTACTTGATCCATTGTACAATCTCATTAAAATCAGATCTACGTTCTAGCTGCCGCTAAACAAAGATCTGAGGACATCCCATTACGGGAGATTGCCAATGGTATTGCCCTTTTTCATTGAAAACGTAAAACTGTATGTTTGAGTATAATTTATTGATATTTCATTTATATTGAGTGGTTATTTACTGATTTTACAATTAGGCTTGTACATACCGAGTTCTGTCTTAATCTTGGCGTTCCAATTTGGAAATCACTCGTAACAATGACTGATCCTGGACTGATCCTGTGCTGATCCGAACAGTATTAGTTGCGAGGAATTGCTTTTACTTGGAAGTTATTTGGCGAATATACTAAGCCCATTATTCCAGCTGTTGGTGGCTTTCGTCCGTTCACCGGGAGGAACTTGAACCTCTGAATCATGCTTGTGAGGAATAAGAAGAGCTCCATCCGGGCCATTGACTCCCCCAGGCAAACTCTCCGACCTGGAATAAGTACAAAATATCCCCATCATTATCGTTCCGATCAACCAGTAAATCACTACTCCATCTTTACGACCATCGTCATAATATACTATACAAGAATTGCGATAATCAAAACTTCCTAATAGTTTACGTGTTTGAAACAGATGTCACAAGAAAACATTTGATGCGATGCATCAACAAGGCGGCAAACTCTGTGTTTGTCAAAATATATTTACAATAAAATAATTCCCCAAAATATAAAATGAAAATATTCAAACGAATTATTTCGAAATTTGTAAAAGAAAACCCTTGCCCTATTATGCAGTACACTAAAGGGACACTGTCGTACAAATATCAGCATTAAGTACTTACAGAAACTCTTGGAAAATAAAGACATTAAATATTAGAGGTCTCAAACAATCTAAATGGGTCACGTACATATATTCTGGTGTATTAACCCTGTAAGGGACTATGCTATTCCAACACAGTTTCTTCAGTTAAATACCAACTATACCAAAGCTGTTGTATTTTAAAAGTAGCATATGTTTAGTATTCAGCTTCATGTCTTTACTTGAGTGTATAATCGAGACTTGATCAGACAAACTTTCAACAATCCACGTAGTGGAGGTGGCACGCAATGAACCCATTCACCAAACCTGACCACCCCACCACCAACGACAAGCAGAGGCTACTTGGGAATCCCCACCTGGTTCGAACATTAAAATGGTCTTACTATGCTGTTTGTATGTATTTAGAAATACTTCTATGCAGATAGTGGATATGACATTCCGTCATAAAGTTATTATAATGAACACATAAATAATGTGTATACTATTTGTTAACGTTGTCCATGAAAGGACAAATTCAGTCATGACAGCTAAGAATGAATGAGTGTTATTGCTTACCAAATATATTTTTCAAAATGATAGAATCTATACTTTGACAACAGAAAAAGGCGAGCGCTGCTATAAAGCCACATTTTATTGTAAAACGAGAGAAGGTAGAACAAGAGTTATCGTTCTTGTTTGAAGTACGCCTCGTGATCATATGCCAATACGGAAACCTTCGAGAGGTTGTCATCTTGTCCCGGGTGGACACGAGTTGGTCACGAATAAGCAAGAACGTCGTGGCGTATGCGGCACACAGACTAAAACCTTTTGATCACTTTCCATCATGAAAGATTGCGATTTGAAGTTAAACAACTGAAAAAATATAGAATAGATAAAAAATAAAATGTGACACGTTATGCATGTACTTTCTAATCAGTTACCCACAAGTCCTATAGTCAGAAAACTATTACAAATTGAAAAACAAAGTTGTTCAAATTGTTATAACAACACAATTAAAAGTACCAAAGTAATACTCGTTCGAAAGCATTAAGGTTCACTAGTTCCACTATGATATGTTTCTATATTGTGTTGTCTAATATACGGTTACCTTCCCTACTCGGAATTCAGAAACACCATTGAAACCCTGTGGAATAAGCTCTGAAGACTATTCAGGGTCCCCTTTTAATAACTGTGACACATTTTAGGAATTCATTAAATTGAAAAAGAATGAACACCTAACAACATAACGGGACAGTGTAAAACACATATACCAAAAATGAATTGTAACAAACAAACGGACACAAAATTAGAAATGCATAAATTGCATATACAATTACCCATAGACCACCATGTCCCCACATACTTCTAGCAGAAGTATTACAAATAGGCCATGGTGGCAAGGCCGCCGTCGAATGATCAAGAACCTATACTAACCTAGAGAAAAAGGGATGAATTCTTCTTTCTTTTGGAATTTTCCTTCATGGTCAAGAAAACGCCCAGGTCTGAAGTTTTCCGGGTCACCCCAGACAGCTTCGTCTTTGAGAACGGAATCTAGGTTGGGGATGATAAAGACACCTTTAGGGAAAGTGTATCCTCGGAACTGGACATCATGGGGAACGGTATGGGGAACACTGAGGGGAGCAATGTCAGCGTGTCTCAACACTTCCATAATGGTGGCCTCCATGTAGGGAAGGTTCGTCTTGTCTTTCATGGAGGGCCGTCTGCTCTGGCCGATGTTTTCCAGAATCTCCTGGAAGCACTTCTCCTGTACATCCGGGTAGTTCAGGATGTAGACCAGTGCCCAGCGTATTGTAGTAGCTGTTGTTTCTGTCCCGGCAACGAACAGGTTGGTGATAACTCTCTTGAGATTTTCCACTGTAAGGTTAAGCAATATAGCTTGAACTAAACGATTCCGTTATAGAAGATGATTTGTTAAACTATACATAGAAAGTGTGCGACTGTTGAGGAAAAACCTTGACATTACAGAAGAAACGCTTCACTCTAAAGTTAAGGTGAAGGGGACATTGACAGGTACTTACAATCCATTGTCGTGAACTCCTTCTGTTGTTGACGCTTTTGCATTTCCTTGATGTATGCACTCATTACGTCGTCCACGTTCCCGTCATCACGCTGTTTCAAGTGTTCTTCTAACATTGGTTTCAATAGCAGAGACTCCATCAGGTCATCGTTGTGTAAGGCTCTCTTCGCTTTGAAAATATCCCCAGGCAAGAACCGTAAGAAGGGTAAAAAGTTTACGACGTTGGCGGCTGCTGAAACTGTCATGATGTCATCCAGAATGTCCAGAAATGTGATAAATAGAGGGTCAGTATATGCAAAGCGTTTTCCAAACACTGTGGAACAGATAACATTGGACACTGAATTGTGTAACAAGCGCCTGCAGTCAAACCCCAGTCCTTTCTCTGATTCAAAGGCTGCGAGAAGATGCGAGACTTCCTGATGTATTTTGTTTTCCATAACAGGCCTTCCTACACCAAATTCCCTCAGAGTATTAAGGGTGAACTTCCTCTGTTCACGCCAGACGTCACCGGAG
Organism: Haliotis cracherodii; assembly: GCF_022045235.1. Lineage (NCBI taxonomy): Eukaryota > Metazoa > Mollusca > Gastropoda > Lepetellida > Haliotidae > Haliotis > Haliotis cracherodii. The sequence continues at coordinate 60,144,960 of NW_027266286.1, forward strand.
CTTCCAACTATTCCTGGAAGTTTTAATAATAAGACTGTGAAATCAGACCCCAATGGCGTGGGAATGTTACTCAAGCTTGGTTACTGGTGGGCCTGGCCCGTGTTTAAAATTGTTTACATGATATTGTTATGCTCAAATATGTTTCATAAATTGTTTTTAAATATAACTTTGCATAAATGACTCAATTGTAAACATATTAACTTGGTCTATAGTTGAAATAATGCCTATGCGACGGTACATTTAACGCATTCACTCACTCACGCACTGTGTGGTTCAGACGCGAGGACCTACAGTCAGACATATAATCGGCGATAATCTGTTTAATCCATGAATATTTGCTGAAGATATGCTGATAAGGATTAACCACCTTCGTGTATCTCTTGTGATGAAAGTGATATCTTGCAGTGTAATTTATTGTTAAACACTGTTGTAATTGTATTATTACATCTCTTCTGTTACGATTCAGTAGTGGTTTATATCATTTTGTTTTGACAATGGTTAGTTGTCAGGAATCTAGCATTATCTAATGTAAGCAGTGGTGTGGAAGTTACTATATTTAGGTGCGTTTTGAAAAGCTCGACGAATCCAGCGTAGGATAGAACCTTGCAGGAGGTATTAGGCTACACAAGAGAGGGTTAGTTGTCAGGAATCTAGCATTATCTAATGTAAGCAGTGGTGTGGAAGTTACTATATTTAGATGCGTTTGGAAAAGCTCGACGAATCCAGCGTAGGATAGAACCTTGCAGGAGGTATTAGGCTACACAAGAGAGGGTTAGTTGTCAGGAATCTAGCATTATCTAATGTAAGCAGTGGTGTGGAAGTTACTATATTTAGATGCGTTTGGAAAAGCTCGACGAATCCAGCGTAGGATAGAACCTTGCAGGAGGTATTAGACAACATGAGAGAGGGTGCCTCACATATCCCACATTACACATTTCATTACATCATTACATCAAGAACAGCGGTTGTTTGAAGATAATTGTTTTCACTCTAAATATCCAGCCAATTGGAAGCTTTACCACTGTTGCTTCTAGGTGGATACTACTACTGCTATTATATTTTATACTGCCATTGTAATTGTACTGCCATTGAATTTGGCACTGCCACTCTATTGTGTGCAGCATTTTGTATTGATTTGCAAATCTAGTTATAATACAATTGTTAATTTGATATCATTCCTTTGTTGTTTGTTAGATTCACACTGAAGTCTTTTCCCATAAATTGTGTGGGTTAACTTATTGACTCAACAAGTAACAAAAGCTAATCACTTATCAGGTTATACTCGTTATAACGCAGGAAATCTGGTAATTATATTTGAACGTCATTTGAAATTGGTTTGTAAATTATATCAAATATTTTTGCTGTTTTAATTAAGTAACAAATACCTGAATAAATTAAATAATTCTAGCAGTTCATATTGTTGTCTAGATACGTTTTGGTCTTTGTTTTTTTTAGTTTGATATATATATTATACCTGTGGTATTTTCTCCTACTGTTTTATAGTCCATTTTTTGTCCCAATGTGTAGTTTACTCTGGTTGACATATTACCGTTTATACTTGAGAAAAAATACATAGTCAGAGACTTGGTGTGTAATTGATTGCTTTGTGGAATGGTACAGGTGATTTGACAATTGAACAGATTAAGTAGTATAGGTAATAGGGGTTCTGGCTCACTTCCACTGGAACCGGAATTATATACCTATACCACCACTACAGGGGGAATTTTTTATGCCAAAATGATTATGCAATTGAACAATCGTATGCAGATCAAGTTATATTGGCTCTATCTCAGAATTATTCAGCGCTGATACAACGGCTGATAAACGTGTCACCCATTCGGTTGATCTCAATCGCTCGGATTTAATTTTGATCCCATACTGATAACCAAACAAACGTTCCGCTAATTTCAGGTTAAATCTTTCGACGATAGCTTGAGCCTCTTTTTCACCACGCAGGATTTCGACATCGTGCTTTGTTAACAGTTTAGTTATCGATCCCATGAACTCGCAACCGGGATCTACTTGAAATAGCTTAGGCCATTTTAGTTGTCCGCGTTTATATATGCGACTCAGTGCATTAGCTACTTCTGTTGAATCTTTCGAGGTTAATGGTTCAGCCTCTTTGTATCGACTAGCCACATCCACTACGGTTAAAGCGTATTTATACGTTTTGCGTTTTACCTTATCGTGAGGAAGAAACAACAGGTCAGCCTGATGAACTTCATTCGTTGTAAAAATATCAAATTTCTTCCTCGGTATATAACGCGGTGCCGGTAAGTATATTTGACACATCGCTTGTTTCTTTAACCAATCCTTGGCCACATCTTTAGATACCTTACCTTAATTTTTTTATTGCTCCTACACCTTTCCAATATCCTCGTGGGCTACAGTAAATTTTATTTATTATTAATTAATATTGATATTTTTTTTTAATACGACTTATGACTATCGTTGAATCGCATCATCATTTTGGCATAAAAAAATGCCACCTGTAGTAGCAGTATAGGTATATAAATCCAGTTCCAGTGGAAGTGAGCCAGAACCCCTATTACCTATACTACTGCTTACCTTTCCCTTTTGAGACAAATTCGTTGATGAAAGTATGCGGCCTGTCCGAAAATATGTCACCGTTCTTGACGAATGCGTCTCTCAGGGCGCTGTAGCCGTTGAGAACGATGACTGGTCTGTTGAAAACATAGAAACTGAATATGTCGCCATACTTCTGTCGGAGGTTCTTAAACGTGACCCGGGGATCAGAGCCCATAGACAGGGCGTTCCCCACAAACGGGAGGAGAGGGGGGCCGGGGGGAAGTCCAGAACGCCGCCGCGTCAACAGCCACAACACAGCCAGCACAACTACACCCACAAGAAGCCCGAACATTGCTGCTGACAACACACTGTATCGGGCCGATGCGTCGAGATTACTTATAGCGGAAAGTGGACGCATGGCTGACTGTATGTAGTCATGTGACTGGACAGCTCGTTGTGTCAATAAAACCGGCCTTTCAACACTGGATCTCTCTGCACCGCTTGTGTTGTTTATGCATGTCTATTTCGCTTGGTTGAGGTTCCTTTCTGCATATTGCTGAATGTTTCAAATGATACCAGATCACTCTCTCAGCCTCATTGTGTCTCCAGATGTTGCGTGTTGACCCCTTTTATCGAAGGTCGACCGACACGGTGTTTTGTTGTACATTCTTCAGTTTGTCATTTGATCACCTCATATTTCCTGCTTGTAATTGTGGCTGGCATCCTTCAGTGTCGTTATATCCCATTATGAATGCATCCCAGACATTCCCCATTTATTCAGGGCGGTCGGGTAGCCTAGTGGTTAAAGCGTTCGCTCGTCACGCCGAAGACCCGGTTCGATTCCCGATATGGGTAAATTGTGTGAAGCCCATTTCTGGTGTTCCCAGCCGTGATATTGCTGGAATATTGCTAAAGGCGGCGTAAAACCATACTCACTCACTCGCCCCAGTTATTCATACCCAAAAGGGGTGGATAGTCGCTCATTCTGTTAGCCAGCTGTAATCCTGATGAAAGAACAATGGCGAAACCTGTTTCAGTCAAAACAATCGCATCCTGATGGACCCGGGTTAGGATAACTCCCTCGCACACGAATGCATGCGTGATACGTTTGCTCATCATGTCGACCTTCGGTTTATCTGGTCCAGACTCAGGTATTTACAGAACGGCGTGTTATTGCTTTAACATTGCTGAATGCGGCATTAAACAACATTCGACCCGTGAAGATCCGGGATAGAATAGGTCTTCAGCAACCCATGCCTACCGTAAAGGGCGACTATGCTTGTTGTAAGAGGCGACTAACGGGATCGTGTGGTCAGACTCGCTGACTTGGTTGATGCATGTCATCGAATCTCAATTGCGTGGATCGATGCTCATGATGTCAATCACTGGATTGGGTACACAAAGTACGTGATCTAGATTACCAGTTGTCGGACTTTCATTCTAGTGGAAGTCTCGGTGGCTGAGTGGGTTAGTGTGCTGCCGATTAGGTGGTCACGGTTGGCTGGTGGTCATGGCTGGCTGTTGTCACCTGATGTCAATGGCTTCTTATAGTTTTCTTTGTCGCCAGTTGTTGTTGGTGGTAAACACGGACAGATGCCCAGATGGACGGGCTGCTGAGCCTGACGAACACCCCCAAACCATTTGCAGTGAAGGCTATTCTCAGAACAAAATAAGATCAGATGATCGACCTGATACGGGCAATATCATCAGAGGAATAATGAAGTATTCCGCCTTTTCCCTGCGTAGTGTGGTAAGAGCACATGTCGAACGTCGTCAAGGCCAGGCATGCGAAAGAAGCACTGTCAAAAGTTGACATGAAGAGAAATGTATGTGTTTCTGAACATTTTCTGCAGTTTTTATCAGCTGTTCCTTCTCTAATGATGACAGACGATGAGTGAGTGAGTGAGTGAGTTGGATACAGTTATATCGCGGCGTGTCAGCTTAATGTGGGAGGAAAGCCCCAAGTCATGCAGGTCTCGGACGTTTACCACTTCGGTGAAACCCACGAGCACGGGTATGGTGCTGACAAACCTAGAAACCTAATCGGGCCGAACCGGGATTCGAACCCACAATCATAGGTTTCTGGCGTGCCCAAGGGACGCAATTCTGCACAGCGAATCGCGGCGCCTTAGACGACTGGGCCACCCGTGCCCCCGACAGACGATGAATGTCGACAAGCGGCTCATCACCTGTTTGGAAGGGGGACCTGTTGAAGTATCAATACAAAAATATCTAATATGAGAGTCTCTAGGGGAAGGTCACCAAAAATATCTAATATGGCAGTCTCTAGGGGAGGGTAACAAAAATATCTAAATGACAGTGTCTAGGGGAGGGTAACCAAAATATCTAATATGACAGTCTCTAGGGGAGGGTAACCAAAATATCTAATATGACAGTGTCTAGGGGAGGGTCACCAAAAATATCTAATATGACAGTGTCTAGGGGAGGGTCACCAAAATATCTAATATGGCAGTCTCTAGGGGAGGGTCACCAAAATATCTAATATGGCAGTCTCTAGGGGAGGGTCACCAAAAATATCTAATATGGCAGTCTCTAGGGGAGGGTCGCCAAAAATATCTAATATGGCAGTCATTAGGGGCGGGTAACCAAAATATCTAATATGACAGTGTCTAGGGGAGGGTCACCAAAATATCTAATATGGTAGTCTCTAGGGGAGGGTCACCAAAAATATCTAATATGGCAGTCTCTAGGGGAGGGTCGCCAAAAATATCTAATATGGCAGTCTCTAGGGGAGGGTCACCAAAACTATCTAATATGGCAGTCTCTAGGGGAGGGTCGCCAAAAATATCTAATATGGCAGTGTCTACGGGAGGGTCACCAAAATATCTAATATGACAGTCTCTAGGGGAGGGTCACCAAATTATCTAATTTGGCAGTCTCTAGGGGAGGGTCACCAAAAATATCTAATATGGCAGTGTCTACGGGAGGGTCACCAAAATATCTAATATGACAGTCTCTAGGGGAGGGTCACCAAAATATCTAATATGACAGTCTCTTGGGGAGATACAGTGTGTTGTCAACAGCAATGTTCGAGCTTCTTGTGGGTGTAGTTGTGCTGGCTGTGTTGTGGCTGTTGACGCGGCGGCGTTCTGGACTTCCCCCCGCCCCCCTCTCCTGCCATTTGTGGGGAACGCCCTGTCTATGGGCTCTGATCCCCGGGTCACGTTTAAGAACCTCCGACAGAAGTATGGCGACATATTCAGTTTCTATGTTTTCAACAGACCAGTCATCGTTCTCAACGGCTACAGCGCCCTGAGAGACGCATTCGTCAAGAACGGTGACATATTTTCGGACAGGCCGCATTCTTTCATCAAGGACTTTGTCTCAAAAGGGAAAGGTAAGCTGTTCAATTGTCAAATCACCCGTACCATTCCACAAAGCAATCAATTACACACAAAGTCTCTGACTATGTATTTTTCTCGAGTATAAACGGTAACATGTCAACCAGAGTAAACTACACATTGGGACAAAAAAATGGACTATAAAACAGTAGGAGAAAATACCACAGGTATAATATATATATCAAACTAAAAAAAACAAAGACCAAAACATATCTAGACAACAATATGAACTGCTAGAATTATTTAATTTATTCAGGTATTTGTTACTTAATTAAAACAGCAATAATATTTGATATAATTTACAAACCAATTTCAAATCACGTTCAAATATAATTACCAGATTTCCTGCGTTATAACGAGTATAACCTGATAAGTGATTAACTTTTGTTACTTGTTGAGTCAGTAAGTTAACCCACACAATTTATGGGAAAAGACTTCAGTGTGAATCTAACAAACAAGAAAGGAATGATATCAAATTAACAATTGTATTATAACTAGATTTACAAATCAATACAAAACGCTGCACACAATAGAGTGGCAGTGCCAAATTCAATGGCAGTATAAAATATAATAGCAGTAGTAGTATCCACCTAGAAGCAACAGTGGTAAAGCTTCCAATTGGCTGGATATTTAGAGTGAAAACAATTATCTTCACACAACCGCTGTTCTTGATGTAATGATGTAATGAAATGTGTAATGTGGGATATGTGAGGCACCCTCTCTCATGTTGTCTAAACCTCCTGCAAGGTTCTATCCTACGCTGGATTCGTCGAGCTTTTCAAAACGCATCTAAATATAGTAACTTCCACACCACTGCTTACATTAGATAATGCTAGATTCCTGACAACTAACCATTGTCAAAAAGTATGTGCCTGATAGATCTGCCAAGTTTCGATCAAATACACTGAATGGTTTTGGAATTCTGCCCCTGAAAAGGAAATGATTACGGACGGACAGACTGACTGGCTGATCGCTATATCCCCCCCGCATTATATGCCGGGGGGATAATAACGATGAAGGGGTCATCCTTCTTAGGTCAGGAATACTTGCGGAGGCTGATTAGGGCGTTTTTGTGTCGAACCCCAAATGAGGGTCACAGTTTGAAAAGTTACCAACTGGCAGTTGTTTTATTATGACCACTGGCAGAGATATATATTCAGGTTTTTATTATTCATGAAGATTGTTTATTCACATCATTGGTCGCAACCTTCCCCTGATAACCAGGCCCTAAGAACAAAGTATCACCTAACCTGCAAACGAGATCAATGTAATCTCATTTCCACCCTATCATCGCTACCTGATCGCCGAATTCAGTCACCAATTCCTCTACCCTAGCAATGGTGACGAATTATCACGATATAAATAGTGTAATTTTATTTAGGCTTCTTTCAGCATTCATATGTGTAGTCGATCGGTGACCATTCTCAACTGATAAAGACATTTCCAAACTGTGTAGGGCATGTTCTTGCACGTTATTTTCAAGCTTGCAACAAGTCAACTAATTAACAAGTCCTGCAGTTACCTACATCATCTTAAATGTTCTCCATAAATATCATTAAATTTTTTTTGAAATTGTCCTTCCCGTCATCGCCGTCAGCCAAGATCATTTTGAAACACACCGACCAGTAAACCTTGGACGCCACTCTTCAACTCTTAGCTATGATAAAGCATGTAAACGTCTTGATAAAGGAACCATCGTATTCGCCTCTTACGAAAACAAATTTAGGTCACTTTTATGTTCCAAGAAATCTTATTTGCCCTTCCCAGACTATTTTGGAATAAATCATGTTGGGAACAATAAGAGAGATGCCTCTATCTCTCTAAGTTATTCAGCAGCATCCATGTTCATGGAATTTTTAGAATACCCAAGTTGAAAAACAGGGTGTGGTGCAAGCAAGTGAATGGTTTATGCAGCAGTCTTCAACATAAGCTACACATTACAAGAAAATGAAATGTTTGATCAATAGCACTGGTAGAGTTCACAAGCCACGCTCTGAAAGTATGTCATTAGGGTACCTATGATAACATGTTCAGAGGGATCTTTGGGCAAACATGGACTATTGGTAACCTATTCCTTGATGATTTGTTTAACGCCACACTCAGCAATATTCCAGCTACATAATGTTGGCCTGGAAATAATCCCGGTCTGGACCAGACAATGCAGTGATTGATATTGTAAACAATGATTCACGTTGTGAAGGTACGATGACCTGCTATCAACCAAGTCACTTTACCACCTGACCAATTCAGACGCTCGAAGACCAGTATAGGTTGCAGGGAACAACCCCATTGCATTAGTTGAGTTTCCACACAGGAGTAACAAAGACATAAATATTGTTATGTCCAGTTTAGGTGGGTGAAATTGATTATTGCACTTATATAGCGATGTGCATGCGTGTGCGCATGCAGGCCTTGTTTTAGCCCTTTAATGCCGAGTGCCAGACAGGGTAACAACAAGTACCATCTTTTAACGTCTTTTGGTATGACGCTGCCGATCCCCGAACCACTTGACCACGGAGGCGGTCTTATGTCCAGTTTAATTTGTCACATCTGAAATTAGTGTCGAATAACAAAAACATGAACATTCCCCACAGAAATTTATTTCTCTTTGTACATGTCTCACTGGTACCCAAAGCTCTCGATAAGTTGCTGCTCTTTCTTGACTCTGGGCAGGACATTTTTCTTGGCTTGTTCTCGGAGACGCTGTAACACAAACAGAACTTATCAAACTTCTGTCTGGTCTGCAACAACTCCGGCAGCTGACCACAATGGAAAGTTTTACATCACAACTGATTAACGCAGGGGTCATTGGAGTGAGTGAGTGAGTGAGTGAGTGTGTTTGGTTTAACACCGCTTTTAGCAATATTCCAGCAATATCATGGCAGGGGGACACCAGAAATGGGCTTCACACATTGTACCCATGTCGGGAATCGAACCCAGGTTTCGGCGTGACGAGCAAAAGCTTTAACCACTAGGCTACCCAAATGCCCCAGGGGTCATTGTAGTTCCAAAACTATATCTGTCAATATTTATGGGTTTTACACGTTAAGATATGCATCAACAGTCCTCAGAAAGTTCTGGTGTATCTTATTAAAAATGAAAATTACATCAGATAATTTTTCACAATTCAATATTTACTTCCATTTTTTAATATTGCTGCTTGTCTGCTAAAGAAGCTTTGAACTGTGATCCTAATGTTACAAATTAAAGGGTCAAAAGGTCCTTGATGTTCACAGCTACAGTGAACAAAAGGACCCCTATTTTTCCTGTCATAATTTTGAACTAAAGATCCAAATGCACTGTAACTAAATGTTATTTAGCACACCCGTTCCTGTCAGTCTCAGCTGGTAGTGCATGTTGCTATTTTCATCAATATCAATACCAGTTTTTTTTATCATCACTGACTGACAGAGGACCACATGGGGTACACACCAGAAGTAGGTTGGTTGCCACCGCACTCAGCAATATTCCAGCTATATGATGGCGGTCTGTAAATAATCGAGTCATTCCAGACATTCCAGACAAGACATTCCAGTGATTAATATCATGAGCATCGATCCATGCAATTGTGATCAATGACATGCATCAACCAAGTCAGCCACCCGATCCTGTGAGTCACCTTTTATGGCATGCATGGGTTGCTGAAGACATATTCTACCCCCGAATCTTCACGGGTCACGGTTACGATAGATAACTCTACTAAACTGTGACAACTTACAAGTGTTGACTTCCTCCTCTTGAAGTAATCATTTGATTTGACCTTCCTCTTTTCTTCCAGCTTGGCAACCACTCCCTGGTACATCCAGCCAACCTCCTTGGACAGGCGGTCCAGTTGACAGAACTGGAACACAACCACATCATCACGACGTATCTTCACTGGCACGAGAACAGTGTCAAAAGTCTGTGCTTGTCTCAGATGGTAGTGCATGTAAAAGCTTTTTTCATCAGCTTCAAAACGCTATGGGATGAGTAAACATCACAGACAAGCTCTCATAGAAACCATTACCTTAATGCATCAGACTTTTGACAAGGTTGTAAAATGAGGTGGCAAGCTAATCAGGGATGCAAATTACTGCTAATTACTCCACGAACTATATTTTAGGAGAAAGTAGTCCCTCCATCTTTGCTGGGGGATGTCATAACCTGTTAAGGATAGGGATATTTACAATCAGCAATATCACAAACACAGTAATTGTTTTTGGTCTGGATCAGGTAAACCAATGAAGATCAAAATCAATCAGGCCACCAGAAATGGGCTCCACACATAGTATCCATGTGAGAAAACAAACCCGGATTTTCGGTGTGACGAGCAAACACTTTAACCACTAGGCTACCCACCAACCCTCTTAACAAGGGAGGATTACAGAAGGCACCAATGTCTTACCCTGCTTGTGGGCTTCAGGCGGAGCACTTTGAGAGCAGAGGGAACAACCTGCCTCTTCATCTTGTCATAGGGTCCGGGGATCCCCTCAAACATCTTCAGCTTCCTGAGGGCAGCTTTGCCACGAGGCTGCTTGTGGGGGAGCATACCTGCAAGACAACACGTCGGTCAGTTGGGGCAAGCAGTGGTTTCTGGAGTGAACCTGGTTGGGAGGGGTGATATTTATGGCCATTGAGCATACGTATCTTCAGTCATGGGACCATGACTGACTGGTTGGTCGTTTAATGCCCCACACAGCAATATTCCAGCTATATGACGGGGTCTGTAAATAATCGAGTCTAGACCAGACAATCCAGTGATTGACAACACGAGCATTGATCCACGCAATTGGGATCGATGACATGCATCAACCAAGTCAGAGCCTGACCACCCGATCCTGTTAGTTGCCTCTTACGACAAGTATAGTCGCCTTTTACGGCAAGCATGGGTTGGTGAAGACCTATTCTACCCCGGATATTCAAGGGCCGAGTGAACTTAGTAATAAGCTGTCTCAGATGGTAGTGCATGTGAAGTGGTTTCATCAACTTCAAAACGCTATGGAATGGTATAAACATCACTGACAAGCTTCAAGTTTACAACAGACATCACTGAATACATAGTGATCAGCATGGGACCCTGTTTTGTTTTGTAGGAACATGGTTGCTGGTAAACAAGATTACCATCAAAGTCAGGGCTAGAATTAATTTACTTTCTCAAAAGTCAACCTTTACAGAATCAGCACTGGTTACATTTGATCAACTAAGTTTCATGCTTATTTTTCTGATGTTTACTTTGCTGTGTTCATTCAGCACATAATTTGACTTGTAGACAACTTCTTATTTTGATTGCCTATATAGACCTCTGTCTACCTAACGTCTATGAAGTGCCTACTCGTACTTCAACCACACAGGGTCTACCTTGGCGATACATTATAAATGGCACCACCGAGGACAATGTGACAACAGTTTTCGTGTGTGGTACAGGCATGCTTAATGGGGGTGTTCAATAGCTGTCTCAGATGGTAGTGCATGTGAAGTGGTTTCATCAACTTCAAAACGCTATGGGATGGTATAAACATCACTGACAAGCTGTATTTACACTTACTTCTTTGTTAGGCATATAGAAGTTGGAGTACTAAGTAAGGATAAGATTTATGGATGAACAACTTCTTTATTACAATTAAGAGCAACGTTTCGGTGTAGGTTGTAACACTGTTGTCAAGCAAGTGATATGTGCATCCATAAATCTTATCCTTATCCTTACTCAATGACAATTAGTTTGATTAATACCACAACAGCATCACCTGATTAAGTTCCTGACTGTGGGACACATTTCCAACATGATTTCTGGTGAGCCCAAAACAAACCACCAAAATCAGCTGAGTTTGACATTTACCCTTGGTTTCAATGTGTGCATGACACAACCTATTTTTTATTTTTAATCATTATCTAAAACTCTGACATTGGAACATGACTTTAATACATAGTGACTCGAAAGTAAGGGGGGCCTCAAGATCTATGGTATTTGAATCTAGTGACCCCCTGACATTCATGCTTATTTCAAATAATGTAAATATATATTCAGGTAAAATTTACCAGTGCATATATTTTTCACTCTTTATCTAACTAGTTTGTTCTATGTTGGATCTGATATCTACCTTACTGTCCTTAATGTGCATACAGCTTTAAATATACTACTCAAAAGAAGTTAAGGATCACCCCATTCTTTCATATTACAATAGTTAATCTCTCATGGCATGACAGATTAACATTACCAATATGAAAGAATCGGGTGATCCTTAACTTCTCTTGAGTAGTATATTAATGATTCATGCTGTGACATTTATAATTTGACCTAGAAACTACCTCGATACTGACTGATTAATGTAGCCTTCAGCTACTATTACCTCAAACCTAGGAAATGGCTACATGTACTTCATTTGTTTTATGCCAAAGTCTGCAATATTGCAGCCATATTACAAAGTCCCAAAAATAATCAAGCCTGGATCAGACAAAATAGTGATTAGCATGATTAGTATAAGAGCAACATCATGTCATCAGATCAGAATGACACAATCAACCCGTCGTCAAGACGACAGACCACCTGACTAAACTTTAATCACCTCTTACAATAAGCCACAGAGAAGATAATTAGGTGAAAGATTAAAGATACATGTATCAACACTGAGCACATAATAGTGGCACAAGTGAGTGCTTATGGGGGGGTTCATGGCAATTGTTCTATATAGCTGTCTCAGATGGTAGTGCATGTGAAGTGGTTTCATCAACTTCAAAACGCTATGGGATGGTATAAACATCACTGACAAGCTATATATCTAAACAATGACAGCAACTTCTAAGAAACAAAGAAATATCAATAATTCAAATACTTCAACCAGTGTTCCCGTTTACCGGTAATTTCACGTTTTTAACCGGTAAAATTAGGCTTGGATTGGTAATTCATGTGAATACCAGTCCCTGTGGACCGGCAAAGTACCTTATAAATCCTTGTTGTTTAACAAGACATCAGCGATATTCATATTACTCAGCAGCGTTAGAAACTGGCACTAGTCCTGTAGTCCTTACCAAACTGCCCAATAGTAAAGGTATCCTAAGGACAAGTAGAAATTGGCCCATTTTAAGGGTTTTGCTATATGTTATCATTATAAGGACTAGTGGACAAAAACTGTTAGTTTCTAACCCTAAATAGTATATATAGCTGTCTCAGATGGTAGTGCATGTGAAGTGGTTTCATCAACTTCAAAACGCTATGGGATGGTATAAACATCACTGACAAGCTATATATCTAAACAATGACATCACCTTATAAGAAATGAAGAAAAATAAATAGCAATAACTCATCTATATGTCCAAAGCAGGGGAGGAATGCTCAGCAGTTTCTATCAGAAAAAGAATATTTTCACAAGTATTCAATGTAGGTAAGGATAATCATCATATAGAAACTGCTCTGTTCATAAGACGGATCACACTCAAACTCTTACTAAAACTCTATTCTCATTCTACAGACACAACTTTGAACATCTGACATTAAATGATTTCACATACCAGGATAAGACTTGATGTAACCAGTCTAAATGGAAAGAAGAGGACATTTAGGAACCATTCCTATGAGAACTTAAAGTACCTTATTCGACGTAATAAGCGCCCAGGGCGCTCTCAAAATTAAAAATGGTGGGCTCTAATTAGAATTCTATTTTGGTGAAAATGAGAGAGTTAAAAGATAAATTTCGTGGTTTCAGCTGACAGTCTGAAATGTTTATATACGAGATATACATTTTTCCAGAATTTAATTGTCCATAATTAAGAGTGCATATAACACACGAGTGTGTATAATACGCGAATAAATAAGTGTTGTGTACATTGATCTATCGGAAGGGGTGCTAATTGGTATTGTTCATAAGCCAATATATTAGCAAATATCGCCGTGGGCGCTTATTAGAGCGGGGCGCTTATTACGTCGAATACGGTATTACATTTTCCTATCTTACAAAAAAAATTCTTTATTCAACACAAATGACTTGCTTCTTAATCCCTAACTTCACAAAGAAGATGGTCACTGAATTGATTAACATTCTTATTTTAATGATTCGTTGACTTCATTTCCTCAGTTTTGTGTTTGTCTTCAGGTTTCGGACAATGTAGGTAAAGTCATCACTGGAAATGATTAGATGGTAGTAGGAATATAAATTACAATTAGTCACCACTTTAGACTTCCATATACCTAAGGTTTGTTTTCTATTTACTTCTAGAATCCTGTGAGACTGTCCTCTCATCCCTGCAAAACAGTGTGTGATGAGATATGACCATGATTCTTTGAAAGTGACCTACACCTCAGACCTGTCATCAAATCCTACAAAAAAAGAGTCCATAATACCATAGACAAATAACTTTGTTCAAGTTTGGTTGTACCATTTCTCCTTCAGATACCGTAACCTCATCTTCCCGAGGCAAGGGAGTTAACTAACTTTAAAAGTCCAGTTTCCATCCTTGCCTCGGGAAGATGCCTTAACCTCTGACAATGTGACAACTCCATTCTGACTGCCTCATTAACCCTCCAGCCACCCTAAAGTCACAGGAAATGCCTACTCATAATTTAACCCTTGGGGTCCACCAAGACGATACACTAAAGGCAAACATAGCACAATATGACAACAGTTTAAGTGTGTTGTACAGACAGGGGTTTTTTTGGTGTTCAATAGCTGTCTCAGATGGTAGTGCATGTGAAGTGGTTTCATCAACTTCAAAACGCTATGGGATGGTATAAACATCACTGACAAGCTATATATCTAAACAATGACAGCAACTTCTAAGAAACAAAGAAATATCAATAATTCAAATACTTCAACCAGTGTTCCCGTTTACCGGTAATTTCACGTTTTTAACCGGTAAAATTAGGCTTGGACTGGTAATTCATGTGAATACCAGTCCATGTGCACCGGCAAAGTACCTTATAAATCTTTGTTGTTGAACAAGACATCAGCGATATTCATATAAGTATATTTTTCGAAACGAAGCCTGCTTGTCTGTTAGTTGAATATCAGGATTTCTCCTTTTCTGTTTTTAGTGCAATGACATAACATTTCAGTTGTTTCGAGGTTAAATATATATTTGTAGCAACTTAGTCTCAAAACATTTGAAAAACAGAAAATTGTGACTGAACTTTGTGTGAATGATGTGTAGATCGAACTAAGTTACTCCAGAGATGTTGACATTGCACTGAACATGTTGGAAGAATTAAAACCAAATTATTTCTATACATTATTTTAATTGTTAAAAATTGGGACTGACAAAAATAGGGGGGGGGGGGGGAAGAGAGGGAGAAGGAATAACTGTTAAATTTTTACTGGCAGTTTCAAAAGCCAGTGGGAACACAGTCAACCTGTGAAACAATCTATAAGGGGTCACAAGGAGCTATTTAGGGAATGCACTGAAGAGGTAATGACCAAGATACCCAAACACTGAATAGCTTCAAATAATGACAGTGGCAGTAGCCGCCGTTACAGGGGTGTTCAATAGCTGTCTCAGATGGTAGTGCATGTGAAGTGGTTTCATCAACTTCAAAACGCTATGGGATGGTATAAACATCATTGACAAGCTATATATTTTCCCAATGGCAATTAGGTTTGCCGCATCACCATGATCACGTGTTAAGACACTTCATCAATAGAGGGTTGTAAATTTAACAGTCAGGATGCAAAATGCCAGTAATATATGGAGTTCTGTAGCTGCCTACTTAGACAAACCCATCTAAAAGTCCTTCAAATTATGACTTCTTGACATGCAACTTAACAGCCACAGCATTGCCCATGAGCAAATGTTTCAATTACAAACACCATGGCTGGATTTTCTAGTAAACACAAGACTGAACTGTCAAGATGTGTCATCACAATTTGATTGGACGTCTATTTTTAGCATGTCATTAAAAGAATGGATCCAGAGTATATATCATATTAGAATGGAGATATGATACACTGGATAATTGAGAATAGAGGTCCTGATTGACATACTAGAAGTAGATATTTTAACAAGGTTTAGTTAATCAGCAGTTTCTATCAGAATAAGAATATTTTCACAAGTATTCAATGTAGGTAAGGATAATCATCATTTAGAAACTGCTGGTCGTAAGAAGTAACACAATGAGACACTGCAACAAAAACTTCTCAACAATGTCCATACTCGTTCCTTCAATTTTAACGAATAATTGAATGAACTTATGTGTACAACAGATCCATATTAAAGTTAAAGAATTTGGTCAACTTTCCTAAAACCTAACTTAAAATGGATCATTATTTAAATTGCAGACCCAGTAATGAAAAACTACAAGCATTATCAAGCACAATGTTTTTTTGAAAGAAACAGTGTTAACCACCAGGAGAGGCAACTGTCATGTGTCACATTTTAAAAACAATATTCAGGGCTTGATGTTAGGATCTTGATTTAACTTACTAGCACCAAGTGCATGTTGACAAACAACCTTGTTGCACCAGAAGAAAACAGGTGCCCCCTGGTCCCAGAAATCTATCAAATAATCCTGAAGTACCCGAGTTGGATGTCAAGCCCCCAAAAGCATGACAAGTTACACATAACAGGGATTATTAACGTAGGTAAAGAAGGTTTAGAGGTATAGAATGTGTTCAGAGAAACAAATATTAGGTTGCACTGGTGCATATTTTATATAGCTTAATCGAGCCCGGCTATCCGTAATTTCAAATACTTCCTTCACAATTGAGGTAAGGTAATCTTAAATCCACACAAATATCTCGTTTATATCATCTTATTGCATACCTATTTGTTAGCTACTAAGCTACTACAGAAGAATGCACAAAGATGGCCAGTGCGTGGATCAAATATCCTTTAAGTAATGTCATTTCCTCAGTTTTGTGTTTGTCTTCAGGTTTCAGACAATGTAGGTAAAGTCATCACTGGAAATGACTAAGTAGTAGTAGTAGTAGTAGTAGTAGTAGTAGTAGTAGTAGTAGTAGTAGTAGTAGAAGTAGTAGTAGTAGTAAGATAAATTACAAGTTAGACAACTCTTAAACACTTCGTTTATGGCAGGATTCTGCTCATTTAAATCTTATTTTAAAAATATACTATATTTGGAACAACGCCTGCAAATGAATCAGTTAAGCCATGGTTTCAGTTGAGCACGTAAATGTTTAATGGTACCTCGGACAGTCCTCCAGAAGATCATCCTGGGAGCCCGGAAGTGGAATGGGCCGCGAGCAGGGTTGACGTTGCATCGCTTCTTTAGGAAGTCCAGGTACTTCACTGTAACATTCAGGTCAATCAGGGTAAGAACGGGTCAGTATCACTATTACACCACTATGGTATATCTATAAACGTATACAATGGTATTTATAAGTACATGTGTAATATTTGCATAGATTCCATCATGGATCCAGCAGAGTTTTAAAACAATAGTTTGTCTAAAAATCTTAGCAAAAATTCTTTGAAAGCTTATTGCATTCATATTGTAATATACTACTTAACATTTGCTAAGGGCCAAAATAGTGTGGTCCTCAGAAAATGTTTAGTCTTTTATCAATGTAATATTCATATGACATACACTTGAACAAATGTTAATTATAACAAAGGTACTGCCATTAAAACAGCAATATACCACATGCATTCCAGATGCAACTTGAAAATCACTAAATTCAAGAACTTGTGTTTATAACATGATAACAAGGATGTTAGTGAAATGGACACCATTACAGCAATGTCATTATTACAACAAATTGGATAAAAAAACTTACATTTGTTTCTGTAGAAGTTGCCAGATATGCAGATACCTTCACATCGTACAATAACAACTCGCTGACCTGGAAAAAATATATGTTATTAAATTTAATACTCCATCATTTTAGTTTGGTACTGGTTCGGTTTCAGTCTGACAACTGAAAACTCTACATTAGTTTGTTCTAATAAAGTATGCAACTATAAACATTTTTATGCATTTTCTAGTTTATGAAAGTATATTTCTCTAATGCAATACCAGGGCAATAGGCATAGCGCTAATATCCAAAAATGAAAATATATTCACTCTTTCAATAAAATAAACAACTTAAATAAAGAATTTCTATACTGAATAATCACATTTCCTCAGGTCATAGGTGTCGTCACCCTTTCAGACAATGTAGGTAAAGTCATCACTGGATGGGATATTCAGTTTGGTACCAAAAAAACTTCTGTCAGCGTTAAATATCAGGACTGTTGTAGGTTACAGTTATGATAATAGCAGCAGAGATGTGAAAAAGTTAATGACTTGACCGCCTGTAGAACTGTTGAATATTTACCTTGTAGTAGTGTCTTGGCAACAATTGAGGCCAGACGCCCGAGCAGATGCCCTCGGGCATCAATCAAAATGGGCTGAAAGCAAAACAATCAACCATCAGTTTCATTACCACAATATTAATAAAAGTGCATGAGGTGGATTGGTCATAATCTAGTGGCATGGACAAATCTTTCAGGTTTGGGAACTTCAACTTGAATTATTTTTTAAAAAAAAGACTTTAAGTTTGTAATCAAGGTAATGTTATTGATCAAATAGTTGACCACTAAATATGATTCATGTTCATACAGCCCTACAGGTAAAAACAAGACCCATTATGACTTCCACTACTCTGGGAGCGGGATACAAATTGCCTATGACCATATAAAGTTTAAGGTATTCTGAGTGCCATCATTATCATTCAGGAAAATAAATGCTTCAATTGATGCTGCATCAATGTTGCTTAAAATTCACTTTGAATTAAAAAATAAACATTTGTTGTGATAAGTGATGAAAAATGAGGTATGAGCATTAATATACTCACCAAAAATGTTTGAGATCATTAATATTTTATGGGAATTTGTTATTGTGAAATTGTGAACTCAGTTTCACTACAAAAAAATATCCCCAAAAGTATTCAGGATACAAATAAAGAGCGATAAATATAAAGCTTGAGGTTAAGACGTCCATTCAAATAGACTTTATGTTCCTGTTTTGCAAGGATTTCTCGAACATCTTGTTCGCTCAAAGGTGAAGATTTCAGCAATACATGATATGGTAAACGGATTCTGCTACAGATAACCGCTATGTATGGGATATCTTATAACATGACCAGCTGAAATAGCACAAGTTACCTCTCCTTTATAAACTCATTTGTGAAACGTATTCAGACATTCACATTAACCCTACATCAAAGCTAACTGACGAAAAGGTGAACTGATTTATACACTTTCTGGGTGATACAAATTTTGGAAAGAAATATTGCTCGTCTATTCCTGACAAAACTATTTTAAGTGTGAAATACACTCATATCATTTTGTATCCTATATACACGTGGGTTATAATGCCTTTCACCGAGCATTACACGTACGACGGAGCTTTCATCTTAACATATTGCACTAGAGCCGGTCATAATGTTGATTTGCTGTGTACGGGGCAACTTTTCTCGGTTCCTGTGGGGTCCAAACTGACAAAAAATGTAGCACACTGCCGTCATATACCTTGTTCTGAAAACCCATGATGGCTAAAAGGCCGAGTTAGGGGGTTACACGTGGTTTTCCAGGGACAAAACGGAAGTTGACTGGGGCCTTGTCTACTAAAATGAGTAAAAGCGATACGCTTGCGTTGCGTACCAACAGTGGAACCAGTTTAAAACGGAAGAAAATCAAAGGGAGGCTATCCTCATTCAGTGTCTAGGAAACCCGCTCGAACTTACGTATCACCATGACTTGCATATTGACACTTTTTGTTTTATTCTTTTTAGAGAGAGATAGCAACACTTGAATGGGACAGTGAAATATATAGACAGCCAACATTCATGTATGCCAGGAAATAAATGGTCTTCATTATTTAATTCCCATGAAGATTCCGGGCTAGAATTGGTTTTCAGCAAGAGTGAGTGAGTGTGGTTTTACGCCACGTTTAGCAATATTCCAGCAATATCACGACGGGGGACACCAGAGATGGGCTTCACACATTGTACCCATGTCGGGAATCGAACCCGGATCTTCGGCGTGACGAGCGAACGCTTTAACCACTAGGCTACCCGACCGCCCCTCTTCAGCAAGAGAGCAAGCGGCGACTAACGGGATCGGATGGTCAGGCTTGCTGACTTGATGCATGTCATTGTATCCCATTTGCGTAGATCGATGTTCATGGTGTCAATCACTGGATTGTCTGTTCCAGACTCGATTATTTACCGGCCACCGTCATATAGCTGGAATATTGCAGAGTGCGGCGTAAAACAACAAACAAACTAGGTCGGGGACGTGTCCAAATTTACTACCCGGCTACCCACCTCCCTATTACCCGACCCTACCCGGGTACCCGCTGTAGATATCTAGAGATAAGTACAAACTGTCCGATTTGGAAAAGTTTGACCGTAGCCCCGGCAAAATGTATTTTGATTCACGTGTAAAACAATCTGGTCATTCACACACTGAAGTTTACTGCATGAAGTTTTATCTTTATTCAGACATATAAAAGTCAGAAGGAATGGGTGCATTGTCACCAAGAAATGGGAATATTATTCAGTTTCTGGTATAAGTCATCCGGACATGTCCCGACCAGTGGGTGACAGAGTCTGAACGAACCACACGGAGTTCTTAGTAAAAACAAACAACCCATATAGCTAGCCAAATCGGACACAGATAAATGTTCATTTCGGTAGAATACTTAAATTAACAAACTTTCATTGATCTGTATGTGAAATTTGCTTATCGATCCGATATTTGTTACGTAGACAAGAAAAGCGCATTTACCTATAGCAATTGCTATAATAACAAGATCAGTAAGATAAAATAACGGCCAAAAACATTTTACCATAGTTTTTATTAACTCTAGTTTAGATAGATGCATCAAGTAAAAAGTATTGAAAAGATTAAAACCTCAACGAAATCAAAAATATACAACATCCGTTATTGGTATGACAGTTGCCCGAATGAGATGGGGTAGCATCTGAAGTTCAGAAGACTGGGACAGGTTTAATCTGGACGGCTCTGATGGGCGTGCAAGGGTTTACAGGCGTACACGAGTACGTTTTAGCGATGCATGTGTTACTCGGGGGCGTCAGTTTGGGGGTGGAATGGTAATGGTACGGGGCGGCATCACAACTCATCATTGTTAATAACAGTTTGAATGGGGTACGCTACAGGGACGACATCGTTGAGATCATGCTCTGCCCGTTATGCAAATGCAGGGACGTAACGTCACGTTGTAGTAGTATAATGCCCACCCACATGTTGCACATGCTGTAAAGGACCTTTGAGACAGCATAACATTGCTGTACTGTCATGGCCGGTTGTTTCTCCAGACCTCTCCCCGATGTAACGTGTCTGGGATGAGATGGGTTGATGTCTACGACAGGACCAGAACCAGCCGCTAACGCTAGCTCCATTTGGCCAATTTTAGAATTTGGAACATCCTCTAGGCTGTTTTCAATCTCTGGTGTCATCAGTAACCCCCGCAGCCGCGCATCTCTCAACGCAAATGGTGTCAATACCCGATATTGACATTGTTAATTGTGTTAGTTACACCGCCCCTGTTTTTGGGCGTCTCGCTTTGTCAATGAATTTGTTATAATCGAACACCGATCAAACGAATGGCCAAATATTATTATGACAATCACTGGATTGTCAGGGCCAGACTCGATTATTTACAGTCATATGAAGCACAGTTACTATTCCCGCTAGTACAGATTTACAATAGTTGCAGAACGAAGTCAAGGTCACCTGAGTTAATTGTGAAATGCAGTCGTAATTCTTCCTCTTGAATACAATGCAAATAATATTGGCATTAGAGGATTTATACCATGGACTTATTCTTCATGCACCTGTGTGATTGTTTTGCCACATTCTGAGTGAGTGAGTGAGTGAGTGAGTGAGTGAGTGAGTATGGTTTTACTCCGCTTTTAGCAATATTCCATCAATATCACGGCGGGGGACACCAGAAATGGGCTTCACATATTGTACCCATGTCGGGAATCGAACCCGGGTCTTTGGCGTGAAGAGCGAACGCTTTAACCACTAGGCTACCCGACCGCCCCACCACATTTTGATGTCAAGGTCATGAGATAGAGAAACATTTCACTCACACCTTTTTGGTTACTCTTTCTAAAATAAACCCAGCAAAAACAAGCATCTCCAACTATATAGTGTTATTCTCTAGGCTGCTGTTTTCTGGTCACATTCCAAACATACCTAGCCTGTGACAAAGTACAAGGGTGCTAAGTCAAAGCAAAACCTCAGTGAGTGAGTGAGTGACTGATTTTATGGCACTTTTAGTAATATTCCAGGAATATCATGGAGGGGGGACACCAGGAATGGGCCTCACGCATTGTACCCATGTCTGGAATTGAACCCGGATCTTTGGTGTGATGAATGAACGCTTTAACCACTAGGCTACCCGACCGCCCCTAAAACCAAAGTAGTTGATATTGGCAGTATAGACCCTTATACATTAATTAACTTCATCCACATCAAACTGCAGTTCCTCTCAGGTGATCTTCTATCAAAATACAAAAAAACACTCTAGCCCTTGTGACCACCAATAATATTCACCCAAGGTACTTCTGGGTCCCGCCAATTCCTCTGATTCAACAGTGGACAGTACCAATTGCCTCCTTTCTGCAGCCTGAACATCCCAACACTGCCCCCTTCTTCAACAGCTTTTCTTATTAAATAAGCTTCTTGGTTATTCTCCAGGTATTTCCTCGTCATTAAGCTGCTGCTGTATGTGCCCCCTCCATTCATCACACTGCTGGGCAGTTATCTCTCTCAACTTAAAGGAGCAATGGGGTAGCCCAGTGGTTAACGTATCTGCTTGTCACACTGGGTTCGATTCCCAACATGGGTACAATGTGTGATGACATTGCCATCTTCCCGAGGCAAGGGAGTTAACTGATTATAAAAGACCAAGCCAGTTTCCACCCTTGCGAACTAGGCTGGAATTATGGAGGTATACTTTGGATGGACTAACTAGTCTTTGCATAGTCCAATCAAAATCATGTACCGAAATCGACATCCAGTTAACTCCCTTGCCTCAGGAAGATGGGACATTGCATGAAACCATAATCCCTCACTTGGTCAAAATAAATTAAATCGAGGAAACAAAAACTATTTGATATACTTTATTTGCAATATATATACTAAAATTAAAATGCTCACAAAAACTTCAAGTCTTTCACATGGTCTTACACTCAAATGTAAGAGAGTAATAATAATCTGATTCACAATTTACAAAAGTCAGACTACTGTCTCGACTTAGAAACCACAACAAAACAGAACAGAAAAAGGATCCTGAAAACTCACAGTCTCTCTCACAGTCACACATCCTTCATCCAGCTCCCCAAGCTCCAGTCTGTTTACAGAGAAAGCTGCCCGTATCATGCAAACAATCTTTGTACAAGTGAGTTATTAACTAATTTGTGCGCTGACAGTACAGAGATCACCCACAATCTTCCTTCCCTACATCTGGCCAGGAGACACAGCATGACTCCCAGAGGAATAACCGTTAACCCCTGCACCAGAGTAGGGCATTCATTCGGTATAATATATATATTTAATTCATGATGCCATACAGTAGAAAGGAAAGTAATATGTAATACATTCTTGGTACATTCTTTGTAAGTCTCTTCCTAAAATAGTACACGATTCAAAAAGAGTATCAGCAAAATAAGAAGTACATGACTGAAATCTACATCATGTATGATTGTGTTCATATAATACATTACATGTTCAAAAGTAAATAGACTATATACATGAGATTTCAGTTTTCAGATTTTTTTAATTTTTTTTTTTTCAATATCAATAATCAATTCTAATTTGACAAAGGTTTGAAGCAGGATTCTTATAACATACAAAACAACTTAAGACTTCCCAAGCTCTCAAGTATTTGCTGGTCACCATACAATCTTTTCAGAGACTCTACAATTAAACAAGGAAGAATTCTCTGCAATTAAACAAGGAAGAATATTATTCTCTGTGTAAAGCTGACATCAAAAAGAGCCTAAACTTCAGCCCAAACAATGTTTCAAGAGCACTCATTTATGACACACATGACAACAACTGGATTGGCGTGGAGCTCAGTTGGTAGCAGCTGCCTTCTCCCCATCAGGGGAGTTTTTCACCTTGAAGTCATTTAAGGCAGCCTTGATAGCATCTTCCGCCAACACTAAAATATGAACACATTTCAGTCAGTAAAAGAGTCGACTATCATCTATCTGGAGTTAGCCTCCTCACATTATGTAACAAAAACAATATGCAACCAAACTTTGTCCTATAAGATTCAGTCTGAGTGACACTGCAATATCAAATTCAACATGTTCAACACAAGCGTCATCAGAAGATGACAGATCCCCCGGCTCCCCAAAATTCGGAAGAACAAATCATCTGACTGTTACTTTAAGTCTAATTTCTATCTAACCTATCCGTAAACAAGAGTAGTTATTAAGCTATCAAAACAATACCTTGGAATTGGGATTTGGAACTTTGTAATTTTATGTCAGGTACACGCCACTATGAACTAAATTTCTAAGAATCCCTAAAAAGCAAAAGGCACCAGTTGACAACCTGGTCTTGTGTGCGCACAGTTTCAAGCAAG
The DNA here is from genome assembly GCF_022045235.1 of Haliotis cracherodii. NCBI lineage: Eukaryota > Metazoa > Mollusca > Gastropoda > Lepetellida > Haliotidae > Haliotis > Haliotis cracherodii. The sequence goes on from NW_027266286.1 coordinate 60,169,380, forward strand.
TGTACCTGTTAGTACAAGAGATACAGTCCACACAAACACACCACTATGAACAGAGTCAAAGTCAAACTTGTTGTCATGGAAACAAGAATTATTTTTTTTAAAACTTCCTCAATAGCAAAAGGCACCACTTCAGGATCTGTATGACATATCTGCCAAGTTATATTGAAAGATATTTATCGTTTTATTAGTTTCACTCCAGAAACGAAATCCATCCCCCGATGAGACTAAGTACAAATTGTTTCCATGGAAATCAAGAAAAGTAAAAATGCCAAAAATCCATAAACAGCAAAAGGCACCACTTCAGGATCTGTTTGATATATCTGCCAATTATTGTTGAAAAATATTTTTACGAAATCATTACGGACAGACAGACGGATAACAGATGAGGCGACGACTATATCCTGCTGCATTATATGCCGTGGGAATAATAACAATCAGAACAAATGTATGAAGGGAAATAACCTACTAGAGCAGTGCAGCTTGACTGGTGGAAGAGACAGTTCCTTAGCAATGTCTGTGTTCCTGATTTTCAAAGCTTGATCCAACTGCAAAAAAATGTGATGGGTACACAAGGGATATTAGGGATACTGATATGAGAAAAGCACATTTTTTGTATCTAGGTTGGTGTTCAAGAACTAGTTCAAATCAAAACTAACAGTGACACTATCATGAATTCAGGATCCTTGGGAACAGAATAGGTACAAAAAATGTCAAGTCCAGTGACAACATTTTCACGTAATGACAGCAGTAGCACAATGATAACACTCTTGCCCATAAAAACACCAATATCTTCATTCTTGACAACATGGACAAAGCTTCAGTTGGCAACTTACAGTTTTCCCTTTGATCCACTCTGTAGCAAGAGAGCTGGAAGCTATCGCTGATCCACATCCGAAAGTCTTAAACTTAGCCTCAACAATCTTGCCATCATCATCAACCTTGATCTGCAAACACAGAAAGTCATGTGAAACATATTCAAACAGTTCAACAGTTATTGTGAAGTTGATGGAGTAAAGAGAGTTTGTTACACACAATGTCTGTCAACAGTAAGCATACAAGTTTACAATTCAATAACCAATGTGACAATGAAAGTTTGAAACTTGCCATGTTACCATGGTTACAGAACCAAATTCCATCACTAAAGTGAATGAATAGAGAGTATGGACAAACAAAACCTAAACTAAACAAAAAGAGTAAGTCATCTATATCTCCCTCACATTGTCCAATCTAAAAGGCAATGATCTGTACAATCAAATGTGACAGTGTAAATTATTGGTTTGTCCACCTGCATGTCTATCATGGTCTATGTCTAGATCAGAGCAATCGTGTAACAGGGGGTTTCAAATGTGAAAAGATTATTGTGTTATTAACATACCTGCAGTTTCATTACATCCCCGCATGCTGGGGCTCCAACTAGGCCTGTTCCAACCTTCTTGTCAGCCTTATCCAAAGACCCGACATTTCTCGGATTCTCATAGTGGTCAATCACCTACAAATATACATTGTGCTTGTCAGGATCAAAATTGCTCTGGACTTTCACACAAAACTAACAGGAGCTATTTTTCATTGTTAATCAGGATACTGAGAAACTCTTAGTCTTATGTGTATGTGAAAAGACATATAACGTTTGATGAAGACAACTTGACAACTGACTCTTGTCTGAGGAATGGAGCAATGGTACAAGTAAAAATGGCCACATATGAAGAGTGTGTGCCAAAATAGTCATCAAAACATCAAAGTGTCCATGAGTGAGTGAGTATTAGGGATGTCATGACACAGGTGTCACACGATACGACACATATCATGATACAGAACCTCAAACATGCATATATCACATTTTGTCCAGAAAACCCTGTCATTAGACTTTGAACAGAGTACATAGATTCACTCATAAAGGTAAAGAAGGACAACTGACAACTGACTAATACCCATCAACATGACACTGAGTCAAGTCACCTATTCTGTATGAGAAAAATAACAAGAAACAAACAAGTTTACGTATTACTGTATCATGGTTTCGCATCCGAAAGACGACCATGAAAGTTATGAGGATTTAATAATATAGTTTGTACTTGCTTAATGATATCGATGCAAGATCAACATGGGACAATTGATTTATGTGAATCAATGCCAAATTAAGTGTATCAGCTACCGTATCATGCAAAGTTTGCAGACAATGTACCAGTGTACAAGTGAATTGTGACATCACTATGTGGTATACTAATAATCTGTTTTTAGCAACACTCCTCAATATCACAGCGGGGGACACCAGAAATGGGTTTCACAACCCGCACCCATGTGGTGAATCAAATCCAGGCATTCAATGTTATGGGATAATACCGTAACCACTTTGCTACCCGACACCATGAATTAATTTACTTCAATATATTAAATATTGTTGAATAAATATTACATGTGAAAAAATAACCAAAAGAGATAGTGTTAAAGTAAAAAGTCCTGCAACCTCAGCTCATAGATTACACTGTCTATGATTTGTTTTCATATGTAGTCAATTCTTAGATGAAAGTAAAACTATGTAAGTGTCAAATATCTCACACCTTTTCTTCTCGACGGATAATCTACAATTCCAAGTTTTGAGTAGGTTATTCTGTGTTAATCCTTATCATTTTATGAAGGTGTTAACAGAAAAATCATTGAATGTCAACCCTACAGAGAAACTTAAGCGAAGTAATCCTATTGTTAATATAACATATCATACAATAAATTACTGACATTATGAACAAATGGGCAAAGTCATATCAAACTGTTCTCAACAGTGAAGCAATGTTGTGTCACATTCTTTAAAGTTCAACTGATGAATCAACATGGAGAATTTTTAAACATGCTGAAATACATGTGCAGATAGATGAAATTTACTACACTCAATCTTTCCACATTTATGCATATTTGTTAATACATACACCCTGGTTCCAAATGCATTCATCTTTTAATCACCGATATGTGCAACAAATATTTCAATTGAAAATGGATCTGTCAAAAGTTTAAACCTGTAAACACGTCTCTATTAAAATTTTACAGCAGGAGATTTGTACAATGTACTGGCGACCAGTAGGGCCTAGAGGGTTGACAGCAAAAGCAATGCAGTGAACTGGTGCGATTTTGCAGTTAGTCTACAGGATGATGAAATTTATAGATATTCTCTGAATCAACTGATCCTTTCACATCAATTTTGATTAGTTCTAAGATTAAATCGGGGGTATTGGCTATTGTTTAGGACAGTTGTCACATCAAAACTGAATGGTAACTGTATTAACCGTTTGATTAGCCCAAGACGGAGTAGGTGAAGATCAAGCGGACAATAGGACAAGTTACATAACGACGTTTCTTTGCTCATAAATTACGATTGTAAGCAACATGCATCTTCCATCAACTGATTGTGTAATCGTTTAAACTGTTATCAAAATCAGTTCTTACATTCTTATGATAAAGTGCAACTGGCGTGGCATCAAACACAGACTTCAACGAATTTCCCACACGAGACGTTACTCTGAACAGCGCCATGTTGGTAAGTAGGTTCTCGGCTCCCTATGCGCGCTGTCAACTTGCGCACATTGCGGTATGATAGACGGGGCCCAGCTTATCTTGTTAGTAGGGAAGAAATGAGTACATTGTTTCAAATCGAACTTCGTAGAATAGGACATTATATTTATTTATGAAAAACATTCCGAACCATAATTCTTATCTTTTATTTTTTTATGCATTAATTTATTTACGTTTTCCGAAAAGGCAGTAATATGATATTTTGTTAAAAGTTGAAATGAATTTAGTTACGGAAATCCTTCTAACAAACGTTTACTTCCTTACTGGTATTATTTCCAAGCAGGTGTTTTTTTTATTTACTGAAAAATACAGTGACACTATGACCATAGTTACGTATATAAATATTGACATATTAAGATATAACTTGCAATGCTTAATACTCATTGTACGTGATTAATATATTTCACATTTTGATACCGCATGTCAAATAACAACAAAACAAGTGACAAGCACGTGTAGTCCTGTTGACACAGGCGAAGATTTTCTTGTGTTTCTCGTTATTAGATGTTAACTGCACGACATTAACGACACCAAAATAATCCAGGGTGTTCGTTTCTCTGACTTCAAGCAGCTGACAAGTCTGTCATGTGAATACTGTGATCGTGTGATCAAGTTAAAACAGATTCAGGAAGTTGACAGTGACACTTTACACATCACGTTATGTGTTTGTAAATGGACATGTCGTTGGTGTAATCTTATGTACATAAACTTGCATCATGATTACCGTGAATGTGAAATTTCACAGCAACTGTGCAGTCCTTGTTGAAATTAACCCAACCAGCAGTTTACCTGAAATCAAACGTGAAATATCAAAGAAGGTCAATTTGCCACTGGAAGAAATCCGGATTATTCTTGGTGGAAAATTGCTGACAGATGATTGTGTTTTTCAAGTAAGCATCCTTTCTTATACTTTTATTGTTTCAATAACATGTCTTCACTTTTCACAGCCATGGGTGAAGTAACACACACGTACACACACACATACACCCACACACCCCCACACACTGCGCTCTACCATTTATTAACGGGACAGGACCGTTCTGAAGTTATGTTTGTAAACAAGTTAAACAACAGCTGATAGCCCCCGAGCTTACTCGGCTCCGCTCGCCCTTTTCCGCGAGAAAAGGTTCTCCTCCAATGACCACACCACCATATTTTTGGGCCTTTTCCTCCAAATTGTATGTGACCGTTTTAGCAAGGGGCCATTTCTCTATAACCTGTTGTGAAGCACAAGACTCAACTAAAGTATTTTTACCCTTATATATCGTTATCTCATTTTTGTGTTTGTATTATTGGGTCATCTGAACATTCAGGGCCTATTAAGCTGAAACCTTGCCAGGATCATCAAGTTATTTTGTCTCCACGACGTTCTCACGCCAAAATTCCAATCTGAATATAAACATGGCTACCACGCTCGCCATATCAAAAACTTCATATCTGCCATATTAGTTTTTTGGCATATAAATATTTTGTGTATCATTTTGACCGTGTACCATTTGCCTTCTCATGCCCCTGGGTATCTGGACATGGTACATTCTTCACATCTCCTTTGAAACGGCCATGTCTCTAATTTGCATGATTTGTGCTCATTGAATTCCAATCCAATTTGGAAAATGATTTAGTAGTTATTCTTTTATTAAGAAAATAAGCTATGAGTGGGAGTTGTTTGTCGTACAATAAAACACTTAGGAAGAAAAAAACACTCAGCGCAGTTAGTGCGCACACAATTTGAATAATGACGATCCCACTGAATACAATCTGCAATGTCAAACTTGGCAATGTCAAACTAGTCCATTTTATGATCAGGGTGGTCAAGTTTGGTATTTCCCAGATATTCTCACAAATTTCACGTCAATTATCAGTACCTTTTCTCCCAATACTGATTGTCATATCTCTCCCACTTTTGGATGCGATCTGGTTGGACTCTGGTTTTATGTTATTTGGCTTTGGTTTGGTTTGTTGTTTTACGCCGCACTCAGCAATATTCCAGCTATATGACGGCGGTTGGTAATAAACGAGTATGGACCAGACAATCCAGTAATTGACATCATGAGCATCTATCCACACAATTGGGATCGATGACATGCATCAACCAAGTAAGCGAGCCTGACCACCCGATCCCGTTAGTCACCTTTTACGACAAGCATAGTCGCCTTTTATGGCAAGCATGGGTTGCTGAAGACCTGTTCTACCCTGGATCTTCCCGGGTCAGTGTTATTTGGCAACAAGTTGATGAGTTTGTCAGTTTAAAGTGGAAGGGGATGCTATTGTTTAGTATCGTTACAGTAACTTGCTAAGTTTAATTTTGGAGAATACATACAACATACATGTACAATACTTTGATCTATTGTTATTTAGTCCCTATAATATTTTAAGACTTTTGTGACTACCCCCGTGGTCTAGTGGTAGAGTGTCCGCCAGGAGAGTGGAGGCTCGTGGTTCGATGCTTGGCCGCATCATACTAAAAGACATTAAAATGTGGTACTTGTTGTTACCCTGCCTGGCGCTTGGCATTAACATTATTAAGGGGCTAAAACAAGGACTGGTCAGCTTAGAGTCAGTATACTGTGTCTTAGTGGGGTATTCATGTTAAGCTGCGGCATGGTATCTCAGTGGGCTAGAAATATGATATAGGCATTAGTCCAGACTAGTACAAGCAGCCACACGTGTATGCACGTCACTATTTAAGTGCAATAATCTTGGACGCAACGTTCTACTTCATGTCACCTCACCTTAAGACTTTTGTAGTTGTATCTCTCAATTTGTAATCAACCAAAAATGGAGAAGTCACATATATAGAAATTATATTTTCATGTGGGTTTTGGCTTCAGTCAGTGGAATCCACGGACTAAAATATGAAAATCTGTGTGTCTATCACAACCTGATGTCATATTGATCTTAATTAAAAAATGTTTTATCACTCAGGATTTGGATATTGGTGATCAAAGCACTCTTCACATCTTCCGACAGATTTCAGGGCATGAAAAAACTCTAACATCAGAAGGTAAGATTTATATTTGCACTGTTGACATTTAACTGCAGTCACTTAACCAAGCAACTATTTGATCAATGGTTCAGCCCCTTGAGATTACGCAAGAGGAGTTGGTTCATGCCTACATCACCAATGATTAGGGACTGCATCAGGAACCTGCCTTGTGGCTCAGGCTTGCCTAAACTACTTCATTAACTTACATTGCTGAAAGGATATTTGTACACTTGTAGAATACAGAAATAGTGCTTTGCAGATTTTTCCACTTTTCATTATTTTTAGTTGGTGGAATCCATAAGCCAAATTTAAGAAATGTAGTTCATTATTATTAATATGTTTATGACGGTGTAATCCCCATCGACTTCAAGGAACCAGGAAAATGTTTTTTGCAGCGATAAGGGAACTTCAGCATGTACTTTCTCATGATCATGTCTCATATATTGTGTTTTATCTTGTAGCAGGGTAATAAAGTGTTTTATCTTGCAGCACTGAAATATTGTGTTTTATCTTGCAGTGGGGTAATATAGTGTTTTATCTTGCAGCAGGGTAATATTATTTTTTTTCTTGCAGCAGGGTAATATTGTGTTTTATCTTGCAGCAGGGTAATATGGTGTTTTATCTTGAAGCAGGGTAATAGAGTGATTTTTTCTTGCAGCAGGGTAATATAGTGTTTTTTCTTGCAGTGGGGTAATATAGTGTTTTATCTTGCAGCAGGGTAATATAGTGTTTTTCTTGCAGCAGGGTAATATTGTGTTTTATCTTGCAACAGGGTAATATGGTGTTTTATCTTGCAGCAGGGTAATATAGTGTTTTTTCTTGCAGCAGAGTAATATTGTGTTTTATCTTGCAGCAGAGTAATATAGTGTTTTATCTTGAAGCAGGGTAATATAGTGTTTTATCTTGCAGCAGGGTAATATAGTGTTTTTTCTTGCAGCAAGGTAATATAGTGTTTTTTCTTGCAGCAGGGTAATATAGTGTTTTTTTCTTGCAGCAGGGTAATATAGTGTTTTATCTTGAAGCAGGGTAATATAGTGTTTTATCTTGCAGCAGGGTAATATTGTGTTTTATCTTACAGCAGGGTAATATTGTGTTTTATCTTGCAGCAGGGTAATATTGTGTTTTATCCTACAACAGGGTAATATAGTGTTTTTTCTTGCAGCAGGGTAATATTGTGTTTTATCTTACAGCAGGGTAATATTGTGTTTTATCTTGCAGGAGGTGAGGGGAGTGAGCTGAAGAACCAGTACTATGTATACTGTAAGGAATGTCGGTCCATACAGCCGGGCAAGCTTAGAGTCAAGTGTGCTGTGTGCAAGGATGGGGCCTTCGTTCTGAGCAGGGTTAGTATGGCATTTGTATATTCTAGGCCTCATAAAATTACTTAGTGGCATGGCTCCTGTTTCCTCTCATTTGAGGATTTCAGGTTAGAATTTATCCACAGCAATCCAAGCTGGTCTTGAAATGTGTCTGAATGAATTGGGGAGGTAGTGACTTGGTGTGTCCTTGTACCCCAACAGTGTTGATCATTTATCACACATTGTCCCGATTCGATTATTATATATAAGATAGCTACGTGATAAACATGATAAATCGCAAAGAACAATCAAGAATGAAGCATGGTTTATTTCACAATAAAACATTGTTTTCATGATGTCATTTCTCGTGATTTGAATAAGTACTCACAACTTGATGACATCATATATTGATTGTCGTTATTCTTTTTGAGAGAAGTGTCTAGTAAGTTGTTCCCCATAGTTGTAGCTGGGCTACGCAGTGAAACACAGTGACCGAATGATCTCATCCAAGAGTGGGAGAGATGTGACAAACGGTGTTAGGGGTAAAGGTACTGACAATCGATATTAGAATTGTGTGAATATGCGGGAATTACCAAACTTAACCCATCTGTTCGTAAAATGGACTTGTCTGACATTTCGAGGTCGGATTCTGTTCAGGGTGTCATCGTTATTGAAATTTTGGTAAATATTTCCAATCTTGTACATTTTATCAACATCCTTGAAGAGGCTGTACACAATGTTGATATCTCATGTAAGAAATAAATGATTCACAGTTGTTTATCCTACAATAGGTGAGGTGAGGTAAAATTGGGTTTCACGTCTGGTCCAAGATTATTGCACTTATATAGCGACGTGCATGCACGCGTGTGTGTGTGTGTGGCTGCTTGTACTAGACCGGACTGATGCAGATTTATCGTGCTAGCTCACTGATATACTATGCCGCAGTTTAACATGAATACCCCACTCAGACACAGTATACTGACTCCGAGCCGACCAGTCCTTGTTTTAGCCCCTTAATGCCGAGCGCCAGACAGGGTAACAACAAGTATCATCTTTTTACGTCTTTTGGTATGACGCGGCAGAGGATCGAACCCCGAACCTTCCGCTCTCCGGGCGGACGCTCTACCACTAGATCACGGGGTGGTCTTATCATACAATAAAACACGGAGGGGCTGCACAACTCATTGTTTGTTCTCCCTGCAGTGTTTTATTGTACGATAAACAACTCTCACTCGTCAATTATTTCTCAATTCCAGGCCACTGTCATTTTGGTATTCTTTTTCTGAAATTCAGACTAATTTGGTTTTTTGGACAGAACAGGGTTAAATGTGTATAAGCTCAGAGCTAAAAATCCTGAACTGTTAATAGCAAGTTTGTTTCATTCATTTTGATGTAGACTGCACTGTATTGCAGGACCCTGAGGGCTGGAGCGATGTGCTGCAGTCAAGGAGCATGGGTGGGGAGTGTAAGAATGGCAGCTGTGAAGGGACTGCTGCAGTAAGTGGATTCCAGAGAGATATTCCTTCCAGATTTAGCGTCACATGACATGACACAGGGCAGACTATTACTAAGCCTTGTAGAAGTTGAGGCCATTATAATCAAATTTGGTAGGTTCAGTGAGTGAGTGAGTGAGTGAGTGAGTGAGTGAGTTGGGTTTAACGCCGCTTTTTACAGTATCCCAGTTATATCATGGCGCTCAAGAATTGCATCATTTGTCATACAGAGACAAAACGTATACAAACAACACTGCAAAACAACTGCTTGGTTGAGAAATGTTGTCTGGTCTTTTCATTGTGTACAAGGGGGCACGGGTGGCCCAGTCGTCTAAGGAGCCGCGATTCGTTGTGCAGAGTTGGTTTCGAATGCCGATTATGTTTCTAGGTTTGTCAGCATCAAACCCGTGCTCGTGGGTTTCACCGAAATGGTAAACGTCTGAGACCTGCATCACTTCGGGCTTTACTCCCACATTAAGCTGACACGCTGCGATATAACTGGAATACTGTTAAAAGCGGCGTTAAACCCAACTCACTCACTCACTCATTGCATACAAATGCTATTCCCTCGTCATGCTTATGAACATTGGTCTTCTTCTCATTCCCAAATTTGAAAATTGTGATATTTTGCAAAGTGACATGTGCATAATTGTTATGTACTTTTTATCAATGAATGCATACGGTTGAGTGAGTGAGTTGGGTTTAATTCTAGCCCGAACTGCAATTTGAGCCCACAATCATAGCTGTTTCTGGTTTGTCCAAGGGCGCAACTCTGGATGGGGAATTCTGGAGCCTTAGACGACTGGGCCACCCGTGCCCCTAGCATGTGTCTAGTAGGCTTAGACCTGTAAATGATGAATTTTCAATATAATAAAGGAGAACATATGTTACTCTGATTCAATATATGTTATTGTGAGTTTTCTTGTTGACTAGTTACATGTGATTAAGACTTTAGGGTAACAAATGACTTGATTGGTTGGTCAGGTTACAGAAACATTTGGAGGAGTGCCTGTAGCTAAGCAGATTTTAAGGGATATTTCTGATGGTCATTCTTTATCAACAGCTGTATTTAGTGACAAATGTTGATTATATCATGACACAGCTAAGGGAGCATCCATTTAACTTGTAGTCAACAAACTATTTAATTACTGAAAAACATCAAACAATCTTTTCATTTTCTCTATTAACACCAACAAATTGATGTTTGGGTATTTTCCACGACTATGTTTTTTTACCACTTCCAACACTATATGTTTAGGACATATTTCTGTACAAACTATTCATTTTAAAAATCAGCCCACCATTGGCTCCCACCCCCAATAGAAATCAGATGGATGCACCCTTGTTGACCTTAGTTCTGATGATTACCATCGCCCCGAGGCAAGTGAGTTAACTGACTATAAAAGTCCAGTTTCCACCCTTGCCGAACTAGGCTGGTATTATGGAGTTACATTTTGGCTGGGCTAACGAGTCTATGCATAGTCCAATCAAAATCGCGCACCGAAATCAAAATCCGGTTCGTAAAGTGACTTACAGATTTCGGTCGACTGCAGGTTTTCGCAAAGCATGAGTACCACTAACTCGTTGTCAACAGACATTTTCTAAATCTTTTCATGTTTTTAATCAAGGTGCTCACGTGATTTGATGCACTTCGCGATGTAAGACTCGTTTTATCACAATATAGATCTTGATTATCGATCAGATCGTCTTGACTGGGCACCACCGTTTTGTTTGAAGCAAATGCAAGTGATACGAGAGGTTGAATCTGATTGGTCAATAGGAGAGGCATAGAAAGGACATAACTCGTAATAGCCACTGGTGGCGCTACGATCGAGCCCAGTAATTCCAGCCTAGTTCGGCAAGGGTTGAAACTGGACTTTTAAAGTCAGTTAACTCTCTTGCCTCGGGAAGATGGATGATTACGTGTTACGTGTCTGAATTATGGATATAATCATTTCAGGAGTTTGTGTTCAAATGTGTGCAGGCCCACCCAGACGGCCTATCAGCTGCCATTCTACGACATGTCCGACCAAACAGGCGGGAAGTTGAGTGCATAACCTGTGCAGATGTGAGGTGACGTGGGTTAAATTATGGTCTTGGTGTGATTAAAGTGGAATATCTCAGAATATCTCAAAAGCTATGTTTGCAAACTGTTTGAAATAACTCCAGCATGTCACTGGTCAGCATTACTGTCCTGCTCCAACAGACATTAAATGTGACAGTAAGAAGAATTGGATAGAGTAGATATCACAAAAATCAATCAATATTTATTAAAAATATTCCGGTACTAAACAAAAAGGTTACGGATCATGAATAATTTAGGGGATATTACTGATGAAATTGTGTGCTCTTCACTGCAAAAAAATACCCCTAAAAATATTCATGATCTTATTTGTTGAGACAACTCAAATGGCTTCTAGTTCATCTGAAAAATATTACCGACCACAGTACAACGGTTGGTTGGTTGGTTTGTTGTTCAACGCCGCACTCAGCAATATTCAAGCTATATGACGGCGGTCTGTAAATAATCGAGTATGGACCAGACAATCCAGTGATTAATGTCATGAGCATCGATCCACGCAATTGGGATCGATGACATGCATCAACCAAGTAACCCAGTCTGACCACCCGATCCCGTTAGTCGTCTTTTACGACAAGCATAGTCGCCTTTTACGGCAAGCATGGGTTGCTGAAGACCTATTCTACCCCGGAATCTTCACGGGTCCACCGTACAACGGACAGTTTCTAATGGTGCAATCATGACTTTGTTTGCGTATGGCGAGAGTACAGATAGATGAACCAGGAAGGGATTCCGGGTTAGAATTGTTCCCTAGCAACCTGTGCTGGTCGTAGGAATTGACTTGTTTGGTTATGTTGTCCTATCCCGACTCCATAACTGGGTTACCTAGCCCATATTTGATTAATTACAGGTCACCGTCATACAGCTGGGATATTGTGCACAAGTGCAGCATTAAACACTTTACCTTTGTACTATTATCTTTTTTTAAAACAAAAATATTTCTGCAGATCTCCAGTGCTCGTGTTCCCTTGTGAGTCGGGACATGTGATGTGCATTGAATGCTTCAAGTTCTATGGAATAACACAGCTGAGTGAACGCAGGTTCATTAAGCACCCCGAGTATGGGTACACCCTGCCTTGCCCAGGTCAGTAAAACATTCAGGGCTAGATACACCCTACCTTGCCCAGGTCAGTAAAACATTCAGGGCTAGATACACCCTACCTTGCCCAGGTCAGTAAAACATTCAGGGCTAGATACACCCTACCTTGCCCAGGTCAGTAAAACATTCAGGGCTAGATACACCCTACCTTGCCCAGGTCAGTAAAACATTCAGGGCTAGATATACCCTACCTTGCCCAGGTCAGTAAAACATTCAGGGCTGGATACACCCTACCTTGCCCAGGTCAGTAAAACATTCAGGGCTAGATACACCCTACCTTGCCCAGGTCAGTAAAACATTCAGGGCTAGATACACCCTACCTTGCCCAGGACAGTAAAACATTCAGGGCTAGATACACCCTACCTTGACCAGGACAGTAAAACATTCAGGGCCCTGATGTTTCAGTAATTAGACATTTCTTTTCTGGTATAAATCAAAAGCAGATAATTATGATCCTCTTTACCACTCCACATAAATATCTGCAAGGTATTGTATCAGACATGGTATTTTTCAGCTGGCTGTCCCAACTCCGAGATCCAGGAGAGCCACCATTTCCACCTTCTGGGAGATGTGCAGGTGAGAGGGGTTCGCGTCACACAGGGGAGAGGGGTTCATGTCACACACATGAGAGAGGTTCGTTTCAAACAGGTGACAGGAGTTCACATCACACAAGTGTGAGGGGTTCACATCACACAGGTGTGAGGGGTTCATGTCACACACATGAGAGAGGTTCGTTTCAAACAGGTGACAGGAGTTCACATCACACAGGTGTGAGGGGTTCACATCACACAGGTGTGAGGGGTTCACATCACACAGGTGACAGGAGTTCACATCACACAGGTGTGAGGGGTTCACATCACACAGGTGAGAGGAGTTCACATCACACAGGTGTGAGGGGTTCACATCACACAGGTGACAGGAGTTCACATCACACAGGTGAAAGGGGTTCACATCACACAGGTGTGAGGGGTTCACATCACACAGGTGAGAGGAGTTCACATCACACAGGTGTGAGGGGTTCACATCACACAGGTGACAAGAGTTCACATCACACAGGTGACAGGAGTTCACATCACACAGGTGTGAGGGGTTCACATCACACAGGTGACAGGAGTTCACATCACACAGGTGTGAGGGGTTCACATCACACAGGTGACAGGAGTTCACATCACACAGGTGTGAGAGGTTCACATCACACAGGCGAGAGGGATTCACATCACACAGGTGACAGGAGTTCACATCACACAGGTGACAGGAGTTCACATCACACAGGTGTGAGGGGTTCACATCACACAGGTGACAGGGGTTCACATCACACAGGTGTGAGGAGTTCACATCACACAGGTGACAGGAGTTCACATCACACAGGTGACAGGGGTTCACATCACACAGGTGACAGGAGTTCACATCACACAGGTGTGAGGGGTTCACATCACACAGGTGACAGGGGTTCACATCACACAGGTGACAGGAGTTCACATCACACAGGTGACAGGAGTTCACATCACACAGGTGTGAGGAGTTCATCTCACACAGGTGACAGGAGTTCACATCACACAGGTGTGAGGAGTTCACATCACACAGGTGACAGGGGTTCACATCACACAGGTGTGAGGGGTTCATATCACACAGGTGAGAGGGGGTACACTGAAGATAACTAATTATGGTGTATAATTTTCCCATTATCAAAATGGCCTTTTCAAACTATAAACCAACCAGTGAGTGAATAAATGTTGTTCATTGCCACAGGCATTGTAAATAGTAGGGTCTGGACCAGGAAAACCAGTGACACACATTCAGGAAAGTCACAGAGCCTGAGCCCCTGATCCAAAATTTAGTCATGTGAAAAAGGCAAGAGGTACCTGGGACATATTCTGACCCGAAAACTCTTAGGGAAAACAAGCATGGATTACTGGTGACCTATTCTAACCCAGAATCCTCTCAGAGGAATGGGCAAGAAATTAAATCATGTAATTCCACCAATATCAACTTGTGAAAATGTATGATGTGGTGTTGCAGTATGAGCGGTTCAACACGTTCGCAGCCGAGGAGTATGTGTTACAAGATGGCGGCGTGCTGTGCCCAGGACCAGGATGTGGGATGGGCTTCGTCCTTGACGCAGCAGGGAGAAAGGTCACCTGTGTTGCCAAAGACTGCATGGTAAGAATAATTGTGTCCTTTTGATTGGTTATTAAGAAATTTTAGATCAAATGTTTTCATGCATGTGTAGCAGGGCGTGGAGTCATCCCACAGATGACATCCTTACCTTGTCAGCTTGCTGACGGGGTTAACCTCTTTGGTCATGTGGACAAGGCGTCTGACCTCAGATCAGAAGGTCTGTGGTTCGAATCCCATCACGGGACTCGGAAATTTTATGGCCGCTACACATAGGTAACAGGTGTTGCAAAATGTCTGCCTAACAACAGTGGCATTGGCCAGGAGTTGTCTGACATTTATTCGATCAGTAGGCAAAATATTCTTACAGGCGCTGTCGTGGACAGTACACTGATTTAGGGACCTTTTGTAAGCTGACTGTTTATCAGCCTCCCACAAGTGTGACATGGGCGGTGGAGTAGCCTAGTGCTGAAAGTGTTGGCTCGTCATGCCAAAGACAGGGTTCGATTTCCCCACAATGTGTATAGACCATTTTCCAGTGTCCCCCGCCGTAATATTGCTGGAATATTGTCAAAAACGACGAAAATCCATACTCACTCACTGGTGTGATATGGGTACAATGTGTGAAGCCCATTAAGGCCCTCTGGTGTCCCCTGCCATATTGCTAGCATACTGCTACATCTCTCTAGTGTGATATGGGTACAATGTGTGAAGCCCATTAAGGCCCTCTGGTGTCCCCTGCCATATTGCTAGCATACTGCTACATCTCTCATCACTAATGTTACAGAGACGGTCGGGTAGCCTAGTGGTTAAAGCATTCGCTGTCACACCGACAACACAGGTTCGATTCCCGACATGGGTACAATGTGAAGCCCATTTCCGGTGTCCCCCGCCGTGATGTTGCTGGAATATTGCTAAAAGCAGCATAAAACCATACTCACTCACTCCCTCGCTGTTACAGATGACATTTTGTCGTGACTGCAAGAATGAGTACCATGATGGCGCCTGTGATGTCAATCCTCTCCTCCAACTTCCGACTCTGGTAAGTGACGAAGATGCTGCCAGTGACAGGATGCTGTATATTTTTAGGAACTTAGGGCAACCTTTAAAATGGCTGTGTTTAACTCTGTTCAGATGTGTGTTCAAAACAGATACACTGTGAGCTGTGTGAGATCAGGTATAAAAAGGTCTTGTGTTAATTTTAATTATTCAGTCCTTGTTTGGATTCAAGGAGAGCTGTTGACATGTACTGTATGGTACAATGTGAATCTTAATAATAATTATAATAATGGACATTTCTACTGCGCCATATTCATGCATAAGTGCCTGCTCAGGCAACATATACCGTATTCGACATAATAAGCGCCCCACTCTAATAAGCGCCCACAGCAATATTTGCTAATATATTGGTTAGTGAACAATCCTAATTAGCACCCCTTCCGATTGATCAAAGTACACAAGACTTATTTTATCGCGTATAATACACACTAGTGTGTTATATGCACCCTTTATTATGGGCAATTAAATTCTGGAAAAATATATCTGACATACATAAACATTTCAGGCATAAACCACGAAATTTATCTTTCAACTCTGGTTTTCAACTCCCAATTGCATGGATCGATGCTCATGATGTCAATCACTGGATTGTCTGGTCCAGACTTGATTATTTACAGACCGCCGTCACAAAGCTGGAATATTGCTGAGTGCGGCGTTAAACAACAAACAAACATGATACATCACCACTTGTATGAGGACTTCCTGATGTGTTGTAAGTGTGGTGTTACTGGTTCAGTGTTTGTGTGGTGCCTGTCTCCCCAGGACTACTCCGTGGACCCGCTCCAGGCCGACCGGTCCCGGTGGGAGGACCAGTCCCGGTCCCTGATTGACCGCACCACCAAGCCCTGCCCCAAGTGTGGCACCAGGACAGAGAGAAACGGTCAGTAAGGAACCCAGAAGAGTCTACATATACATATGTATCAATAAACCAAGTCTTAATTAATCCATATTGGCACCCCAATGGCATGTCATATTTTAAACAGACCAAAATTTAATGGCCTTGTTCAGGTGGCTTACCTATCACAAAAGCCCCCTGGAATATATCTTTTGGAGGAAGTGGTAAACATCTTATCGTTGTGAAGTAACAATATTATTAGTGGTATGCAAGAAGGGCTACAAGAGTTATGCCCCTTTGTAAACAGATGTTGAGCTCCTTCCCAGCACGTGACACCTTCGTTGCACTCTCGGTAACCACCAGTGTGGGTGTGGCCATTACAAGAATCTCAAAAAATTTGCCCCCTAACCTCAAATGTAGTAATGTTTATACTTTTGTTTATGTCTTGGGGAATGTCATCATTGTGAATTTTGAAAAGGTTTACGACTGATCATATTTCCTAGATGAATTAACCTTTTTGTTTGTTTGATTGGATTGGTTCGAGATTACAGACGAACGGAAAATCAACCAACTTCCCCCTTACATTCTTACTATGTCAGTTACATGATAATTGTAATGAAATAGAAATTCAAATTGACAAACAAATACATCAGTTTGCTAACAGTCATCAAAAGAGTCAGTCGACTGAGAGTTCATTTCCAAGCATGTTTGTGGCCACCTATCACAGTGGGGAGCTTTTTCGGTGGCAGCGATTGTATAGAGAGCTCTGCAAACGTGATATGGCTGTAAGGAGCATGACCGACGCACACAGTGTAGAATCTGGAGTAGGACAACAGCCACTCTTGCCCCACCCCAACATGTTGACCTAATAATGACTGACGCACTCACACACTCACTCACTCACTCACTCACACACTCACTCACTCACTCTGTTCCAGGCGGCTGTATGCACATGCTGTGTCCACGGTGTGGCGAGGACTGGTGCTGGGTGTGTGACAAGGCTTGGGACCGAGACTGTCAAGGCCAGCATTGGTTTGGATAATGTCCAAATCCTCCCACGTAGTAAATAGAATAATATGCACCTGAAGTTAAACACCAAGCTGCCTTAGTGTTCCCAAGACTTCCATCATTGGAAAATATGTATAAATGTTGTTGATCTCATGTTGATTAATGCCTAAGATACCCCAGAGATCGCGGACACAGGAGTACAAGAAAACTATTCCCATCGGACATTTGGACCCATCTCGAGACCTACAGCAGGTACCCAGGTAGTGGGGGGGTACCCGGGTTGAACATTTGGACTCAGCCCTAGGTCAATTCCAGACGGTTTGCTGGCAACTACTACCTGCTTGATAATGGTAATGGACAATCTCCAGATTTACAATAATTGTCTACCACATCCAATCCAAGAGAACTGCTTGTGTGTGCGTATATTTAGGTAAGTTCATGTGATAATGGTTTTGCTGTTAGTTAGACATTTACTGTAAGCTTCATTAGGCTTGCTTGATGTAGGATATAAATGGTTGTATACCGGTTCTACTCAGTAGGGTGATCAAAGATCTACCAGGTAATTGTTTTTGATTTAATGACCTACAATGTGTCTACTTGTAGTTATAAATCTGGTAATGTAATGGCCATCTTTAGAAAGTTCTAAGAGTATTTTGGTTTCTTCTTGAGTGAGTGAGTTGGGTTTAAGTCTTATTTGGGCCAAATATATTTTGGTTATGTCAAGATGTGTCAGCCTAGAGGGTGCAAGTAGCCTGAAATGATGCAGGTGATTGATGTCTACCACTGATGAAAGCACCTGACCTTTCTACTGCTGACATATTGTTGTGCCACCATGCCCTCTGCTTCTTCCTGACATCCATTTCTAACAAAATCATATAATTGAATAAGCCCAACAATGTTGAGAGTATTCAATATTTCTTGACTAACTATAGCATGCAGTGGTGCATATTATATGAAAGTGAATTCATAACAGTATTGGTAAAAGCTGGACATGCTGACCCCCCCCCACCCCCCCCCCGATCATTATAATGGTTGCCTCATGAATAACAGTAATATGTTTTGAGCTAAGGGTATTTTCATTTGCATGCTCAAATATGTGATTTGATTTATCTAAACAATGGCAAATATGTATCATTGTATGATAAAATCGATTGTTACTTGGATTGTAAATTGAGCTTTCCCAGAACACTTTTGTTATGAGGAAAACAACATTTTAAACTCCACTGGTAAGTTGGTCAACAGTGGTCTACATGTTTTCACATTTTGATTGTCAGTTTACTTGGAACTAGTTTGAATTTTGAGTGAACAAGAAAAATGACAAATTTGATGTGACGTTTTGAATGTGAATGATCTACATCGTAATCAATGGAATAATGCTGGAATTGAATTTTGAGTGATGATACATTTCCAGTGGACTTTGCTTGTACCTTGACCTCTATAGTCAGGGCGTGATGGGGTGCTGTATGTTATATATACTGTTGTTGATTTTATACAAGAATATATCCTTGATTGATGAAGATGGAATAAACAGTATTTTATTTTTCATTTGTTCTTTCAGATTACATACACTCTATTTAGCGTATGTGTGGCGTGTTCAGTAATCTATGCCATGCTTCCAGTCTTGTTTGTAGGTGTATTGACTGAAACACCTCTCCTTTTTGTTTTTAAGTGTTGGTATTAAATACACCTACACTTCTCATCTGGCTAAGTTAAGACTATCAATGTAACTTATTACTTACAATTGTCTACAGGAAGTCCAATGAAAGCCCAGAGAACATTAACATTTACCCAGCTGGATATGATCTAACATTCGTATCATCAAGCCGCAGACATGACCAGTCCGAAATACAGCCAGTATTCCAACAGCTTTGTGCAAAATGACTAAGTCGAATGTGCAGGTACACCTAAAGAACATGTGTTTTGTTATACACCAGACCTCTGTTCTGTAATATGTTGCGGACTGTACAGTTATACACCACACCTCTGTTCTGTTGTATGTTGTAGACTGTTCAGTTATACACCAGACCTTGGTTCAGTTATACACCAGACCTCTGTTCAGTTGTATGTTATACAACATGCCCCCGTTGCACAAAGTGATCTTAAGTCGACTATGCTTGTAAGAGGCGACTATGCTTGTAAGAGGCGACTAACGGGATCGGGTGATCAGGCTTGGTTGATGCATGTCATTGTATCCCAATTGAGTGGATCGATGCTCATGATGTCATTCACTGCATTGACTCGATTAGACTGCCGTCATACAGCTGGAATACTGCTGAATGCGGCGTTAAACAACAAACAAAAGAATCTAAGGGCTACAACTGTCGTAAGCCCATGTTAAAGTATGGGAGTTACAATCACCTTAGCATGAAGATAGCTTTGTGCAATGGGGTCCAGTCCTACATGTTCAGTAATATACCACAGACTGTTTAGTTATACATCAGACCTCTGTGTCCAGTGACAAATGAAACAGAACACAAGTCATTGTAATTCAACATTTTAATAGTATTGCAGGGTGGGAGGAACCAATATGTCTGAGAAGTGCCAATTGATGAATTGCTGGAAATGATGAAATCAAGAAAAAAAACTCTTTACTGCTTAACTTTTGAAAGGGTTATTACTTAAATTCCATGATGCACCAAACTAATAACATGGAGTGAGTGAGTTAAATTTAACATTGCATCAGCATTCTTTCAGCCATATAGCTATTAATTATTTGGAAGTCAGTGACCCGGAAAGGCTTCCCTATCTCTTAACCCTATGGAGATGTTCAGTAGTTTCAGTCCTTTTCCATTGCAATTATGCATTATTAACACAGGAAATGGTCTTGAATGGCATATTGATCAATAAAGTAAAGAAAAGAAAGCTTGTTTCAATTGAAACTAAATAAATAGGATTAGCTAAAATAAATAAATAGCCTAATTGTAATAATGAAGTTGTTCATCTATATATATATCCTTACTAAATAAATAGTACTTAAGCAATATTAATGTGGCTTTAAAACATTGTCTTCAACCAATTCCGTTTGTACGAAGGCTTGAAGTGTTTACAGTGCATGTTTCCTGAAGAGTGACACAAATCTCATAATATAAATACACATGTATATGTACCGTATTCGACGTAATAAGCGCCCAGGGCGCACTCAAAATTAGTAATACCGGGGTCTTAATAGAATATTACTTTGGTGAAAAAAACAGAGTTGAAAGATAAATTTTGTGGTTTATGCGGACAGCCTGAAATGTTTATAGATATATTTTTCCAGAACTTAATTGCCCATAATTAAAGCATGTAACACACGAGGGCGTATTATACACGAATAAATAAGTCTTGTGTACATTGATCAATCGGAAGGGGTGCTAATTGGGATTGTTCACTAGTTAATATATAAGCAAATTAGAGCGGGGCGCTTATTACGTCGAATATGGTATTAGTAAAACTGGAATAAACCATGATTGATCATAACAGAAATATTAGGTGTTTTTTTACACGCCGCTTTATGCAATATTCCAGCAATATCACGACAGGGGACACCAGAAATGGGCTTCACACATTGTACCCATGACACAAATCGAACCTGGGTCTTCGGTGTGACGAGCAAACGCTTCAACCACAAGACGACCCGACCACCCCACATGGTTAATAGATATATGAGCCATAAGTTCGGTGGTTAAAGTAAATATAAGAATCAAATGACTAAATCATTGATTTATTGGTCTGATGTCAGTACTGTCGCAGGTATTCGTTAGAGTGTTGAGTGTGTGAGGTCTGATGGATTAACTCGATGTCATGAAGTCCTGCCTCGCAGGGATAATCTGATTGTGTGTACTGGCAATGATCAATGATTAAACAGATAAATGGTCTGAGTGAGGTGTGATACAAAATACATGTATGTACAATACTTGCTGTAAAGAAGAAGAACTATTTGATCACAAGTAGACAATAATCATTATTTGGAAAACTACTTCACAGAGGAAAAGTCTAATCTGAAAATGGTTTGTCTTGAAAATAACAAGAATGAAGCCACAAAAGAAAATCAGTATTCAGCATCAGTGTTCAAGCAAACATGATGTGTGAGTGAGTGAGTTGGGTTTAACGCCGCTTTTAACAGTATTCTAGTTATATCACGGCATGTCAGCTTAATGTGGGAGGAAAGCCCGAAGTGATGCAGGTGCTGACAAACCTAGAAACATAATCAGGGCGAACCGGGATTCAAACCCGCAATCATAGGTTTCTGGCGTGCCCAAGGGATGCAACTCTGCACAGCAAATAGCAGCGCCTTAGCCGACTGGGCCACCCATGCCCCCAAACATGGTGTGTATGTAAAGTGTTCCCATTGTTATGTTAATACAGACAAAATATAGAACATGTCTAGACTAACATCTAGTCTCTGAAATGAACATATCGTACAGAAAAAAACCCAGTTGTTCAATTATCTTAATAAAAATATAATAAAAGCGAGCCCAGTGATTATCTTCATTTTAAGATACTGCAGTAATCTAGACTTGCCAAACATTATAGACTTGCATGGGATGTATTTGATTTATATTTGTATCAGGGTCTGTAAGACAGACTAAGAACATGTCCTATTCAAATTGTTAATTTGCAATGATACAGAACAATTTTTGGTTTCGTTGAAATGCATCCAAGAACCTGATTAAGAAATGAACAATACCACTCCAGTTTTGATAGGGATATTGTTTTATCTTTCCATGATACATATCTGATTTTCCCTATCTAAAGCTGAGTAGTATAACTTGGAAGTAAGAGGATCTAGCTCTCAGCCAGATCATGTTGGACATGCCAAGCACCAGGTCTCAAGAGGCATTTATAAAGGTTCCTTGCACAGATTCACATACAGTCTTAATGCAGCACAACGTTTTGGCACTCTCAATAGCCTTTAAAGTTCATAACCTTGCTAATTTTATCCAACATTATTACATGCCACAGATATTCAAGCTAACAATAACATACATGCAAAAATCATGATAAAATCTTTCAACAATAAATGCAATTTTAAGTTGACAAACACATTCCTGGTGTGAAAATGAAACGAGGAAACAACATATATTCTCTAAAACTTATTTACACCTAAAACAGTCAACAGGAAATGTCTCCTATTGACATGTTTTATATCAAAGGCTGACACTGAACAGACTTTTACGGTCCTTTAACTCCCTTGCCTCAGGAAGATGGTACCATCGTCAACCCAGTCAATCTGGATCAGAGGATTTCATAGCCATAAATGTACAAATGAGTATAAAGATTGAAACAAACATTCACTGCCTTTCCTGCGTTTTCACTGGCATGGTATTTATTTACCTTCCAATCTGCTGCAAACAAGATACCAGTTACACATTCACAATAATGGAGTATTGTCCCTGACTTGGGGAGGTAGTGCTGCAGGCCGAGACAAGTCAAGACTCTAGCCCATTCTGTCCTTAAATTCCACATGTAAGAGAGTAAGTTGGGTAAAAAACACTTTAACAGTATTCCAACCATATCACGGCATGTCAGCTTGATGTGGGAGGAACACCCGAAGTGATGCAGGTCTCAGACATTTACCACTTTGGTGAAACCCACGAGCACGGGTATGGTGCTGACAAACCTAGAAACATAATCAGGGTGAATCACGATTCAAAGCCACAATCATAGATTTCTTGTGTGCCCAAGGGTTGCAATGCTGCACAGGGAATTTTGTTGCCTTGGACGACTGGGCCACATGTGTTCCAGAAGTCTTATAAATAATCTGTATGTGGGAAATTGAAAGGCCAATCAAGTGATTATCCTGTGATGATCATTAAATGGTCTACTGCTCTCCTGAGATATGTATTACTCATGCTACTTGATAAAGAGTTACTTCCCTTGCGGAAGTCATGAAGCTTGTGAATACTGAATGAACATAACTTCAGTATTTGTTAAGAGTGCATCAGTGAGGTTTTAACATCGCTCTGAAAAGTATTTAAGTTATTCCACAGTGGAACTGCTTTATGTGGAAGGCCATTTGAGACAAATGAGTGCTCTGAACAGTACTTCAGTTATATCATGGCATGTCAGCTATATGTTGGAGGAAAGTCCCAAGTAATACAGGACTTAGAAGTTTACTTTGATGACACCCACAAACATGGGTAGAAACATGATCAGGGCAAATTTGGGATTCAAACCCAGAATCGTGATGAGTGAACGCCTTAACCACAAGGCCACCCCACCACCCCCATAATGAGAGTGAAGAGTAAATACGAGAGTGCTCAGATCATCTATAGCTGGTTTGCCTGTTCCAAACCCACTCACAAAAATATAAGTCTGTAACTGTTTGGAATGACATCAATAGAGGTATTTCTGGTCCTGTAATTCTGGCTCTGTTTTCTAAACAAAAACATTTCTGAACTGTAGACTATTCTATCCAACATCTACATCTACATCTACCATAAGAATGTTTCACCAACAGTATCAAAGCCATAATTGTCATAACTTAGCGTTCCATTCCAAATACCACGAGTTCATCATTAAATCATAAAATGGAAACTCAGGAAGCATAACAAAGTCGTGTTTTTGTTGTCACTGTAACTAAGTACTCTTGATAATTTTCACTGAAGTGATCAGAAAAGGAGTCAGCAAGAAGACCAGTGAAAAGACTGCTTTGCTTTAGTTTACCATTCTGGATAGAAGTTAGCCACTAAAGTGTTTATACAATCGAAGTAAACATCCTCTCATTTGGCTAAATTCCAAGGATGCTAATTATAGTACTGATGGCACTGGGCAACATTTCAAGGTCAAGGTCAAAGAAAGTGATAATAACATACAATCTCCACTGTACGTTCATACTGGATTGGGGCTTGGCTCAAAATACATCAGAATATAGAACACGTATAATCAATGTGACATAAATAGTTCATCATTGTCACGAACCACCATGATTCAATGGGGATATGTCCTTGCAGGAATTGTGAAGACATGTTAGCTATGTATCTTTCACAAAGGACGAGGTAGAAGGGAGGCCTCTTTTTTGCCAACAGTTTCTGCACAATGGAACAATTGTGCCCCTCTAAAACTTGGACAAATGATATACTTTTAAAAGACAGGTATTCTGGGATAACAGTGATTTGATCAGGAAAATATGTATGTAAATGCTCATCTGCGGAGTTATCTCCCATGTTCTTAGGGCTAGTCATGTGATGATGCATAAGCAGACGATAGCTTCTCAGATCTGAGAACATGTCAGAACTTGACAAAAAAACACCTCTTTTATCTCAGCACAAATGGTACAAAACTGTATGCAAGTTGCACTGCATGACTGACATGCCTCTCTCTACAATGTACGATAATCTAAAAGCATCTGGTTCAGGCAGTGGTGCATCCTATCCGTTTGGATCAGGGCGTCGACCCATTTATGATGCTAACAACAGACGACATGTTGCTCAAGTTGCCCTCATTCATCTGATGTGTCCACTAAACAACTTGGTCTGGATATTGGGAGAAGAGGGGGTCCTTCAGCATCAGAGGTAGCGTGTAGAACTCTACCCGATATTGGCTACTGGAAATCAGTTTCATGGAAAACCCCTCTAATAACATATGGAGAAATGCCTAGCCTGACGTACAGGTAAGGTTTGTTAATGTGATTTTTCCAGATGAGTCAGATGTTTTAGAGATGAGTCAGTTCCACAGAACATAAAAATCAGATGGTCCAGAGGATGGATATCCATGAAAACGGTTCCGAAGTGTTCACTACATCTGACAGTGTGGGGATGTATCACCATAAGAGTTGCACCCCTCAGTGCAGTTGTACAAAATGATCTTAGCGCTAAGGTAATCATAACACCCTAACCTTCATCACATAGACTTACGACAGTTGTAGCTCTGAGGTTATGTACAGCGGCACCCAGATCTTTGTGGAGGGAAACATTAACACTGTCACATTCTTCAGGAAGACCTCAAAGAATTTGCCAAGGGACAAAGTAACATTCCATGTGTGCTACAGCAGGACAATGCCCAACCCCACACGTTAGTGTTCACAAAACGCTTGTCTACAGATAACCATGTTGTCATGAAGGATTTTCTTGCCACTTAATCACCTTGTAAATGTCTGACAGCTCATGGCTGACAATGATGAGGAGTGGCAGCCTGGAAATCATGGGCGATGGAAGAAGACAATCACTGAGACATGGTTGAATCTACCCAAATCTACCATGCTCATTAATATACAGTATAACAAGGCGTACAAACAGGTGTATCGACAGACAGGGTACCCTTACTGAATATTAATATTGTGTTTGCGAAAGAATGGACCCTTACACAGTTTATCATATTAACATGAATATATGATGTCTTTCTTTGAAATATATGTCTGAAAATTTCCAGATCTTTTTGCACAATGCTATATATTAGAAATTGCCATGAAATTTGTCAGACGTATTCAATAAATGAATAAAAACTAAATTTTGTTCATTTTAACAACTGTATGACTGTAACTGATGACATGATTAAATGCGTAGGCCATTAAAGGACAACATGTGTGAAACAGGTGAATTTTATAGGTTTTCAGGAAGAACATTTTCAAAGAAGATGTACAGTGGGTGGCCATATCATTACACACACTAGTGGGAAATGTAAATTGCAAAAAACATAAACACGATAAAGACTTACAAAATATGATTCCGTTTGATAACGAGTCGTTTATTGCCTCCACACTTGTCACATGGCTGGTCAGCCATGAGCATCTGATCCAAGAAATCTGGGAAAACATCCCTTTGCCTACACTAGGAATTCCAAAGCGCATATTTAAAATATTGAGGAACAAGGGTCAAATAACCAAATATTGAGGTAAAAAACATCATATCAAAATTTATTCTCACGTCTTCAGCCATTTTTGTATGTAGTAAAATGGCCACCCGCTGTTGATAAAAACAGTATAAACTATGGTAAAACATTCATCTTGGGCGACATACTTGCTCATACTTAATTTCATGTCCAATAATTTCAAACAAATATTTTCAAAATTCAACATTTCCAGAGGGCCAAACAGGGCCCTTACCCTATCTCTCCTTTCAAAGAATCACAAACTACACATAATCTCTTCTTGGAACAATCATAATAATCTTAAATATCAGCATTCAGCAAAAGGAAGTAGAAAGTTTGTTCAAATAATTTCAAATTGGCCAGAGCTATAAAACCTGGAGTGAGTGAGTGAGTGAGTGAGCTTTTACACTGCTTTTTAGCAATATTCAAGCAATATCATGGCGGGGGACACCACAAATAGCTTCACACATTGTCCCCATGTCGGGTATCGAACCCGGGACTTCAGCGTGACAAGCGAATGCTTTACCCACTAAAACCAATAAAACCTGGAGCTTCCCCTGTCATCAACTACTTCATGAACATAGACTCCAAGATAAACATGATGAAGCAGTCCTACCTCAGTCACAACCCCACCCCGGCATTGTATCGCTTCTCTATAGTTGTAACTACCTGAGAACTTATAGTTAATTAATCGTCCTGATACAATTCCTGTCGTTTATACCGGACTCCTGAGGACAACAACCTCACACATATAGACAGATACAAAGGAAATTGGATTACAATATCAAGATGGATTTTATTACCATGAAAATCCAAAACTTGAGAATTCTACTTGACAATGTGTCCACTTGACTGGAACTTACCTCTTGCTGATAAGTTCTGTATTACTGTAACACTGTCAGGAAATAGCATATAACTCCTGCTGATAAGTTTTGTAACACTGTAACACGCTTAGGGAATAGCATGTACCTCCTGCTGATAAGTTCTGTAACACTGTCGGGGAATAGCATGTACCTGTTGCTGATAAGTTTTGTAACACTGTCAGGGAATAACATGTACCTCTTGCTGATAAGTTATGTTACACTGTAACACTATAGGGGAATAACATGTGCCTCCTGCTGATAAGTTCTGTAACACTGTCGGGGAATAACATGTACCGCTTGCTGATAAGTTATGTTACACTGTAACACTATAGGGGAATAGCATGTGCCTCCTGCTGATAAGTTCTGTAACACTGTCGGGGAATAACATGTACTGTTTGCTGATAAGTTTTGTCACACTGTAACACTGTAACACTGTCGGGGAATAACATGTATCTGTTGCTGCTAAGTTCTGTAACGCTGTAACACTGTCGGGGAATAACATGTACTGTTTGCTGCTAAGTTTTGTCACACTGTAACACTGTAACACTGTCGGGGAATAACATGTATCTGTTGCTGCTAAGTTCTGTAACGCTGTAACACTGTCGGGGAATAACATGTACCTGTTGCTGATAAGTTCTGTCACACTGTGACACTGTTGGGGAGTAGCAAGTACCTCTTCCAGATAAGTTCTGCAGTTATTGCCCTTGGAGTTAAGGCAGTTCACCATAGTTAAACTTCACCAGCTAAATGTCACAAATACTACAGATGTCATTCTGCAGCTTGGAGAATGAGTAACACCAGCTGCCTACATCAAATTAATTATTATGTCTAACATAACCTTTGTACAGAGTTTCAAAAACAACATAAGACAAAGAAGTTCTGATACTGATATTCAATGATGCCCTGATTGCAAAATCCACTTATATTCTGTCCATACATAATAACATTACATTATTATTCTACCATTCAGTATTTATTGGAGTATGCCCTTCAGCTCTGTAACTGAAGTATAAACAAGACCCACAATTTCCTAACTCATCAGAAATAGTTAACTATCATTAACTCATCAGAAAAAGATAATTATCCTCAACTCATCAGAAAAAGATAATTATCCTTAACTCATCAGAAAAAGATAATTATCATTAACTCTTCAGAAAAAGATAATGATCATTAACTCATCAGAAAAAGATAATTATCCTTAACTCATCAGAAAAAGATAATTATCCTTAACTCATCAGAAAAAGATAATTATCCTAAACTCATCTGAAAAAGATAATTATCATTAACTCATCAGAAAGAGATAATTATCCTTAACTCATCAGAAAAAGATAATTAACAATAGCAGTCTGTGGGAAAACATTGTCATCATGCCAAAGTTGTCTTGCAGCTTTGGTTTTAGCTGATCCTGTTTATAAATACACAGAAATCTGGCAAGGCCACTATGCTGTCACACTTACAGGCTGCCATAGAATGCAACAACTTCCATGAGAAGTACAGTAATCATATAAATTACATCAGAAATAATTTTATTCTTCTGAATGCATGTGTCCAAACTATGTGATGGCTGACTAGTCCATGCAAAACTTACTAATCTTAGCAAATAAGTCCTGGGCTCTCTAAAATAATGAATCGTTAAATGACATTTAAGATCCAACTGCTTGGAAAATGTGGTCCCTGTGCTGGAGATTTTCAGTGGCTGGAAACTTTGATATGAAAATATAAAACAAATTTCTCTGCACATCAGTTGAGTAGCTTGTTACAAACAGGAAGTGACCCCATGACCTCCATCTGTCCAATGTAATTATACACCCCAGATTCAATTCTGTGACGGTTCACTGTCCATCACATCACAAGTCATTTAAAAAAATAAAACAATGCTACACGTATATGACACAAGGAGGAAGAACAGATCCTCCCTCCATCACGTGGCTGACGCTGCATTCAACAGCGATTCATCCGAGTTAACCCTGATCATCTCCTCCACGATGTAACGAATGTCTTTCGCATCCCCTAATTCCACATCTGGCACTATAATCCTCAGAAGCCTGTGCACATTGTCTTGCAAAGCCTTCAGCTCCTCCATAGTCTGTGTCACCTCTGTACATTTAGCAGAATACATCTTTTTCAGTTCCTCATACCTCTGCTTAGTTTCAGAATCGCACAATGCATCCTTGTCCTTCTCCTTCCGAGGAGCAATCTGTTTTTCTTTTGATTTTGAATACAGGTTACTGCTCACAGTCATTTTCCTCTGCTTCTTGGAATCACCGTTGGCTTTTCTCAACACATCTATCTCTTTGTCCAACTCCTCAATACTTGGTTTTACGTCTTTACTTTTCTCTTTTGTGCCCTCTGTTCCTTTCCTTTCTTGGACCGGTGACTTGGGGCCACCTGCCTCTGCCCCATCACTGTTCTGTAGAAGCTGCTCATCCAGTTCATCTTTGTCAGGCTTGATGTCATCAGTACGGAACATCTTGCTAGGTGTCGGGGATGATGTCAGCATGTCCTCGTCCTCCAGAGTCAGGTCAATCAGTTCGGTCACGGGTTTTCGCTTTCCAGTGTTGCGTTGTTTTTCCTGAGGATTTGCAGGGTCGTCGTTTTCCACAATATTGATCACCTCTCCATCCTCCGTCTTGAAACACATGTTCTGGTTTCTGTTGTTGCCGCTGAAAATGACACGCACAAAAACTTGAAACAACACATACCGTATTCGATGTAATAAGCGCCCCGCTCTAATAAGCACCCATGGCAATATTGGCTAATGTATTGGCAAATGAACAATCCCAATTAGCACCACTTCCGACTGATCAATGTACAAAGGACTTATTTATTCGCATATAATACGCACTCGTGTGTTATATGCACCCTTAATTATAGGCAATTAAATTCTGGAAAAATATACCTGTCATTGATAAACATTTCAGATTGTCAGCATAAACCACGAAATATCCGATCTTTCAACTCTTTTTTTTTCACCAAAATAATATTCTAATAAGGGGCCCCTATTTATATTCCAGCTATATGATGGCGGTCTGTAAATAATCGAGTCTGGACCAGACAATCCAGTGATTAATATCATGAGCATCGATCCACGCAATTGCGATCGATGACATGCATCAACCAAATCAGCGAGCCTGAAAACCCGATCCCTAAGTCGCCTTTTACAACAAGCATAGTCTCCTTTTACGGCAAGCATGGGTTGCTGAAGATCTATTCTACCCCAGATCTTCACGGGTCCTACACGCACTTGGGATACAGTGACATGCATCAACCAAGTCAGTGAGCCTGAGCCTCCAATCTCATTGGTTGCCTCTTACGACATGCATTGTCACCTTTTAAGGCGAGCACACAATAAAAATACTTGCATTAAATTGAAAATGAACATAGATACTTGAATACTCTATATACAGAGACAGAGTTACCATGGTAACTGACCTTGTGGATGACACAGGTGAATTCCCTGCCAGATTTTCTGCTTTCTCTAGAAGGTTCTGCAAAGACACAATAGTCACAAGAGACATATAACTTGTACTTTAATGGATGGTCTTACAAGATTTTGTTCTAAAGCTTGAGGTACATGTGAATCATGACAAAAATAAAGAAAGAGTGTTATTCAGTTGTTACGGACATCATACTCCTGTTTCCTGGCCAGCTTCACACAACCACAACCAGCTAAGGAACAACTCTGCACACATGTGAGAGTGATAGTTTGCAGTGAGTGAGAGAGCTTGGATCAATGCAACTTTGAAAGTATTGAAGCTATATCACTGACGTGGGAGGAAAGCCCCTTGTGATGCAGGTGCTGACAAACCTAGGAACATAAACAGGGCAAATCTTGTTTCGAACAAATGATCATAGGTTTCCCAGCACAACAGCACCTTAGACAGCTGGAACACAAAGGTCAAAGGTCATACAGAAAGGAGGAAGGTACTGACGTTGTTCTCCATGTTGACGACGCGGAGGTTCTCGGCAGCCTTCAGCAGCTCCCCCTTCTGCTGCTCCTGCTGCTTCTTCTGCTCTTGGAGTTGCAGGATCAGCCGCTTCTGCAGCGCCTCACGCTTCTTCGACTCGATCAGAGCCTTCTCCAGGTTCACCACGTCCTTCCGCATCTGATTCTTCGAACTTGTCACCTGACACAGGTTAAAAATAAATAGCATGTCATAGTCCTCTATTACATCAGTATCACATACAGATGTCATCATATCGCAATATCGATACATTTGTAATATCGATGCTGTAGTGATACAAATGAATGAATATCGATACTATATTAATAATTCACTGCCACAGACGTGTTTATATCTATTGAAATTACCATGTTAATCATGGACAATGAAAAGACAAAACCTTCCGTTTTAAACATTTAATGGACCAGCCTGGTTCATATTTACCACTACATTAAGTAACTACAGGTCTACATAGGTACTTTTTTATCTACAGTAAACTATGGTTATAATGAACTCAAAGGGACCACTAATTTTAGTTTGTTATAAACATTCTTTGTTATAGTGAGTGAGTGAGTTGGGTGTAACGCCACTTCTAACAGTATTCCAGTTATATCGCGGCGTGTCAGCTTAATGTGGGAGGAAAGCCCCAAGTGATGCAGGTCTCAGACGTTTACCACTTCGGTGAAACCCACTAGCACGGGTATGGTGCTGACAAACCTAGAAACATAATTGGGGCGAACCGGGATTCGAACCCACAATCATAGGTTTCTGGCATGCCTAAGGGACGCAATCCTGCACAGCGAATCGCGGCGCTTTAGACTGGGCCACCCGGGCTCCCTCTTTGTTATAAGCATATATGCCACATATACACAACAAATAGCCAAGACAAATAACTAGTCCATAATATCGATACATTGCATTGACTTTGTCTTCGGCTTTGTAAGCAAACTGATCCAAGCTAATTACATGAAAATAACAACAATAACCTTTCTAACATTGTGAAGTAGCTAAGGTAGGATTTCACCATGATATTGATATAAGTGCATGAAAGTTTCATGAAAGTGTATTGGACTTGCATAGAGCTGTGGATAACATAGTGTGACTCTATATATTGCGGTATCGGTAAATCTTGTAATCTACATCCCCTGTCGACTGTTTACTTATGCAAAACTCAGCACACTATTTCACTACATGATCAAATACAGGACTTGTTGCGTTGTGTCATGGCTACTCGAAAGTATACACGTTAACATTTTAGGATAGCTCTAGGATGCTTTTGAAGTGGAATTACCCCTTCCTCCATTCGAAATTGGTTAGAAAAGAATCCAATTGTTTGGACGCTCTCCTTTGATCCAAACTAGGTCATATGAATACTGATTATGCATAATCAAAAACAGGAAGTGATGTAAACCTCAGAACAAAACAGTGAAGATTACTAACAGTAATATTGATATCAGGGGATGGATACTAGGAACTCATTTTTTTCTTTTTCTTTTTCTTTTTTTTAGTGGTCAGGGTGGCCTAGTGGTTAAAGCTTTAGCTTGTCATGCCAAAGACACGGGTTCGAATCCCAACATGGGTACAATGTGTGAAGCCCATTTCTGGTGCCCCCTGGTGCCCCCTGCTAAAAGTGGCGTAAAAACCATACTCACTCACTCACTCTTTTTAACTTGGACACTGACAATGACACTTTTCTCACTTATTCTCCATACCAAACCATTGGAATTGACTTGGTAACAGATGAATGGCCAGATGGATAGCCATGCTGATGACTAAACCTCCCACTGTATCAGGGGGATGGAGAACCATGCCAGGGGGAGGACAGGGGGATGTACAGGGAAAAGTTCATCACTGAAACTATTGCTTTCTGCATGGATATCCTTCATAGGAGATGATATTTGCCGACGGTAATCTTTACTTTGAATAATCAAAGTAACTACCTCTCCTTGATTAATACGCTGTAATGTTCGTTGAATTGCCACCTCTCGGTCCCGTAGTTCTCTCTCTTTCTGTATCCGACGTTGATGCTGAAACAGAGGAAGAATACCCAGTCTCATAAAAGCACAGCACAGCCACAACTCTGAAAATAAAACTGCAAAAACTTGGTTTGCTTTTCAACACTGCACTCAGCAATATTTCAGCCACAAGATGGCGGCCTGCAAAATACCAAGTCTGGATTGATATTATGAGCAACGATCCACGTGTGGTATGATGGCACGTTACCAGCCCAGTCACTGAGCCTGAACACCCGATCCACTATGTGATCTCTTACAACAAGCATAGGCCCCGCCCTTGTTGGTCTTGACACAAATTTGCATAAGTTTGACACGCACTTGGTGCATTTGACATAAATATTAGGTTGCATTTTTCAAAAAACAGTTGCACTGGTGCATGTTTTATGAAGATAAATCAAGCCCTGAAGTTATTTTATAGCTACCTCCTCCATCTTGCACAGTTTCCTCTTCTCTTCCCTGAAACAAACGGAATAA
This sequence comes from Haliotis cracherodii, assembly GCF_022045235.1. Lineage (NCBI taxonomy): Eukaryota > Metazoa > Mollusca > Gastropoda > Lepetellida > Haliotidae > Haliotis > Haliotis cracherodii. Next base: position 60,203,000 of record NW_027266286.1, read on the forward strand.
GACTCAATAAACTCAAAACCTCCAACATGACTTCTACAAAAGACAGGGAAAGTCAATGAAAGCATGGGATGAAATCACAACCATACTATTCTCTTCGAAACAATAAACAACTGAACCAAGTGTACACGTTTGTCAAGCTGGTAAGCAGCGGCTGATGTGGGGGAAGGAATGGCATGGTAACTGGCAGTTATATTTGCTAAAATGAGTGAATATATTTTCATTACGTAATTGTAAATTTCTGCATTATGATGGCACGTGGACACCAGGAATGGTCTCCATACGTTCCAGTTGCCAGGAATGAAATCCAAGCCTTTGGCATGATAGGCAAACGCTTTAACCACAAGGCTACCCCATCGACTCAAAGTCATCAGGACATTCTAGGCCATTGCCAACTTGTCAACTACGATCTTCTTCTACATTATTGTACATCGTTTCTGAAACAGAAGACAAACATCGGACATTGTCCCAGAACATGAACTGATGTGAAACCAACACTGGTAGACTGCAAGGCTGGCTTCACGTACTCATCAACCCTCCGCTACTTACTGCTGTTTCTTGTATGTCTTCTCGTAAGTCGGCCTGTTTAACAAACTAATGTGTAGAGAGGAAGGCTGGCTTCACGTACTCATCAACCCTCCGCTACTTACTGCTGTTTCTTGTACGTCTTCTCGTAAGTCGGCCTGTTTAACAAACTAATGTGTAGAGAGGAAGGCTGGCTTCACGTACTGATCAACCATCCCCTACTTACTGCTGTTTCTTGTACGTCTTCTCGTAAGTCGGCCTGTTTAACAAACTAATGTGTAGAGAGCAAGGCTGGCTTCACGTACTGATCAACCCTCCGCTACTTACTGCTGTTTCTTGTACGTCTTCTCGTAAGTCGGCCTGTTTAACAAACTAATGTGTAGAGAGGAAGGCTGGCTTCACGTACTGATCAACCATCCCCTACTTACTGCTGTTTCTTGTATGTCTTCTCGTAAGTCGGCCTGTTTAACAAACTAATGTGTAGAGAGGAAGGCTGGCTTCACGTACTGATCAACCCTCCGCTACTTACTGCTGTTTCTTGTATGTCTTCTCGTAAGTCGGCCTGTTTAACAAACTAATGTGTAGAGAGGAAGGCTGGCTTCACGTACTGATCAACCATCCCCTACTTACTGCTGTTTCTTGTATGTCTTCTCGTAAGTCGGCCTGTTTAACAAACTAATGTGTAGAGAGGAAGGCTGGCTTCACGTACTGATCAACCATCCCCTACTTACTGCTGTTTCTTGTATGTCTTCTCGTAAGTCGGCCTGTTTAACAAACTAATGTGTAGAGAGGAAGGCTGGCTTCACGTACTCATCAACCATACCCTACTTACTGCTGTTTCTTGTACGTCTTCTCGTAAGTCGGCCTGTTTTACAAACTAATGTGTAGACTGCAAGGTTGGCTTCACGTACTCATCAACCCTCCGCTACTTACTGCTGTTTCTTGTATGTCTTCTCGTAAGTCGGCCTGTTTAACAAACTAATGTGTAGAGAGGAAGGCTGGCTTCACGTACTGATCAACCATCCCCTACTTACTGCTGTTTCTTGTATGTCTTCTCGTAAGTCGGCCTGTTTAACAAACTAATGTGTAGAGAGGAAGGCTGGCTTCACGTACTGATCAACGCTCCGCTACTTACTGCTGTTTCTTGTATGTCTTCTCGTAAGTCGGCCTGTTTAACAAACTAATGTTTAGAGAGGAAGGCTGGCTTCACGTACTCATCAACGCTCCGCTACTTACTGCTGTTTCTTGTATGTCTTCTCGTAAGTCGGCCTGTTTAACAAACTAATGTTTAGAGAGGAAGGCTGGCTTCACGTACTCATCAACGCTCCGCTACTTACTGCTGTTTCTTGTATGTCTTCTCGTAAGTCGGCCTGTTTAACAAACTAATGTGTAGAGAGGAAGGCTGGCTTCACGTACTGATCAACCCTCCGCTACTTACTGCTGTTTCTTGTATGTCTTCTCGTAAGTCGGCCTGTTTAACAAACTAATGTGTAGAGAGGAAGGCTGGCTTCACGTACTGATCAACCCTCCGCTACTTACTGCTGTTTCTTGTATGTCTTCTCGTAAGTCGGCCTGTTTAACAAACTAATGTGTAGAGAGGAAGGCTGGCTTCACGTACTCATCAACCCTCCGCTACTTACTGCTGTTTCTTGTATGTCTTCTCGTAAGTCAGCCTGTTTAACAAACTAATGTGTAGAGAGCAAGGCTGGCTTCACGTACTTATCAACCATCCCCTACTTACTGCTGTTTCTTGTATGTCTTCTCGTAAGTCGGCCTGTTTAACAAACTAATGTGTAGAGAGGAAGGCTGGCTTCACGTACTGATCAACCATCCCCTACTTACTGCTGTTTCTTGTATGTCTTCTCGTAAGTCGGCCTGTTTAACAAACTAATGTGTAGAGAGGAAGGCTGGCTTCACGTACTCATCAACCCTCCGCTACTTACTGCTGTTTCTTGTATGTCTTCTCGTAAGTCGGCCTGTTTAACAAACTAATGTGTAGAGAGGAAGGCTGGCTTCACGTACTCATCAACCCTCCGCTACTTACTGCTGTTTCTTGTACGTCTTCTCGTAAGTCGGCCTGTTTAACAAACTAATGTGTAGAGAGGAAGGCTGGCTTCACGTACTGATCAACCATCCCCTACTTACTGCTGTTTCTTGTATGTCTTCTCGTAAGTCGGCTTGTTTAACAAACTAATGCGTAGAGAGGAAGGCTGGCTTCACGTACTCATCAACCATCCGCTACTTACTGCTGTTTCTTGTATGTCTTCTCGTAAGTCGGCCTGTTTAACAAACTAATGTGTAGAGAGCAAGGCTGGCTTCACGTACTGATCAACCCTCCGCTACTTACTGCTGTTTCTTGTACGTCTTCTCGTAAGTCGGCCTGTTTAACAAACTAATGTGTAGAGAGGAAGGCTGGCTTCACGTACTCATCAACCATCCGCTACTTACTGCTGTTTCTTGTAGGTCTTCTCGTAAGTCGGCTTGTTTAACAAACTAATGTGTAGAGAGGAAGGCTGGCTTCACGTACTGATCAACGCTCCGCTACTTACTGCTGTTTCTTGTATGTCTTCTCGTAAGTCGGCCTGTTTAACAAACTAATGTGTAGAGAGGAAGGCTGGCTTCACGTACTCATCAACCATCCCCTACTTACTGCTGTTTCTTGTATGTCTTCTCGTAAGTCGGCCTGTTTAACAAACTAATGTGTAGAGAGGAAGGCTGGCTTCACGTACTCATCAACCCTCCGCTACTTACTGCTGTTTCTTGTATGTCTTCTCGTAAGTCGGCCTGTTTAACGCTTCATCCTCATCCTCGGGCTCCTCCTCCACATCACACCGACTGAAACAGGGGACAGGTGTCAAACAACAAGGAAAACATCACCTGGCACTACTCTGGCTTTAATGTTTGTTTGTTGTTTAACCTGCACTCAGCAATATTCTTGCTACAAAGGTGACTGCCTGTAAATAATGAAGTCTGGGCCAGACAATCCAGTGATTGATATGACAAACGATCCACGCTGTCGGTGTGTTATGAACTGAGTCACAGAGCTGGCTACCAGATCCATTGAGTCATCTTTCACGACCAGGTTGCAGGAGACCAACTCATGGACACTTTCCGTTTATTAACATGCTACCAACATACTAAAGCGATCACTTTTGAAATGTTTCTGAAATCTTACTCTTGTTTCCATTTGTACGACCGTCCTATGGAATGGAAAATTTCATCACAAAATGAAGACCTACTTTAAGTGACAATGTGGAAAAATGTGTTCGGCTACCTCCAAATGTAATGTTCAACAATATCGAATTTAGTTAGTCACTATTTACAGACTACCGGTTCCAAGGCCCAACAATACACTAATTAAAATTATGTCTTTCAAATGATATTACATCACGATTAAATCAGAATAATATTACATGAAGAACACATATCTACAACATACTTGTGAGATGCGTCAGGGTTCATATGACAGAACCATCTGTCAGGGAGTCCTGTCTGTCGGACACCATCAGGAAGACGGCGCCACTTGAGACAGTTTTCACACTGAGCCCACAGCCAATCGGGGAGATTCCTGGGGAAGACATAACGCAATGACTGCATGGTATAAGGAATCTTGACAATTTGACACCGTTAATTCATAGGGAGGTAATATTTAAATGGTTGTGTAGTCTTATTGTCATTATATCCCAGCTTAAAAGGAGGATCAGGCACATTTTACATCAGTATATATTTTCTCACAATGATTATGGTGCAATCCTACCCTTCTCCCCCTGTGAAGTGTGTTCACCCAACCCTTCTCCACTGTGAAGTGTGTTCACCCTACCCTCCTCCCCCTGTGAAGTGTGTTCACCCTACCCTTCTCCCCCTGTGAAGTGTGTTCACCTAACCCTTCTCCCCTTGTGAAGTGTGTTCACCCAACCCATCTCCCCCTGTGAAGTGTGTTCACCTAACCCTTCTCCCCCTGTGAAGTGTGTTCACCCAACCCTTCTCCCCCTGTGAAGTGTGTTCACCTAACCCTTCTCCCCCTGTGAAGTGTGTTCACCCTACCCTTCTCCCCCTGTGAAGTGTGTTCACCCAACCCTTCTCCCCCTGTGAAGTGTGTTCACCCAACCCTTCTCCCCCTGTGAAGTGTGTTCACCCAACCCTTCTCCCCCTGTGAAGTGTGTTCACCCAACCCTTCTCCACAGTGAAGTGTGTTCACCCTACCCTTCTCCCCCTGTGAAGTGTGTTCACCCTATCCTTCTCCCCCTGTGAAGTGTGTTCACCCAACCCTTGTCCACTGTGAAGTGTGTTCACCCTACCCTTCTCCCCCTGTGAAGTGTGTTCACCCTATCTTTCTCCCCCTGTGAAGTGTGTTCACCCTATCCTTCTCCCCTTTTGAAGTGTGTTCACCCTACCCTTCTCCCCCTGTGAAGTGTGTTCACCCAACCCTTCCCCCCGTGTGAAGTGTGTTCACCCTACCCTGCTGGCGCCACCTGGACCCGACTGCCTCCGCACTTCTTCTCATTCCAGTAATCATTCAACTTCTGTGCTATAGAAGTCATGAAGGAGCTGCAACAGACAATGGGAAATAGAAGTGTGCATGGAGAATGGGGGAAAAATACATTTTCAAAACAGTTGCCATGGTGACCTTGCTTGAAATTAGATTTCCAATGGTGACCAAAAACACACACAATTTCAGCTTCATCAACACTGTGATTGTAGAAGAGATAAAAAATAATGTGGTATCAAGCGAGAAAAGAGCTATTCACAAAGTTCAACATGAATTTTAACTTATAGACATATCCTTTGTGCAGTAAAGTATACATTCTTATATGAATACATAGTTCAATAATGGGTAGTGTTTATCAATTACTCAAACTAAAAAGGCATTGCAAACATCCATGGCCTGATCGCAACATATCAATGACAAGTCATAACATCAATAGTTAACGAAGTTATCTCCCTTATTGTTCAAAGTTGGCTGTGAAGAGTAACAGCAACGGCACCAATATATTCAGCCTAAATAAAACCCTTTCACACACACACTAGCAGCAGGAACTGATGTCAATTTTGGCAAATATTCAATATATACTCACCGCCAAAAGAAACGTGAATACCATACATGTTAGTTAATATATGTCGATGCACAAATGAACATACTGGTACGTTGTGTGAACAGATACTCATAAACACATCCCGTGACGTTATAGATCCATGAGTCGAATGGCACCATTTGTCTTGTGCAGGACTAATGCGTAAAGTTTGGAAATCACGTGCAGCATGTCGTGATAAGAACAAAGTCACTCTGTGGTAACACTTGACGGATACTTAGTTTTGTCATTAATTGGTACACATTGGAAACATCTTTTCTTAACGTACATACTTCTCGATATGTTTCTATGGTTTGCATTTCTTTTGGCAGTGAGTATATTAGAAAGTTCCTCGAGTCAACTGATTGTAACATCTGACGGTGAAGAGCTCCCTTACTTGTACTTCTCATCCTTGTTGAAGTCTTGCTTGTTGTGGATGGGCTGCAGGAAATCCACCTGGACCACACCCACTACTCCCTCGCCCAAATTATTGCGCTGGATGAATGATACAAGATTTCTTTTACAAAAAATGGCATTTAAAAAAAAAAAAGCTTATGCAAAACAAGCATTCTGTTTTTCAAACCACAGAAAATAATCAAGTCTGCACCATACAAACCAGTGACTGATATCATGAACAACAATAAAAGGCAATCAGCGTCACCAAGCCTTACCATCCGATACGTTTAGTCGTATCTTACGACCAGCATAGGTTATTGGGGGCCAACTCTTACCCAGAATAACCAAGGAATTTTGGAAAAGTTGTTAATGTAACACAAAGACAATTGGGGAGAAAACAAATAGCCCTTCCAGGTTGTCACCCGTCTTTTAACTAGTGTCCTTGTCTAAAAGTACCAATTTGCAACACATGCCTGTGACATTAAATACTGAAAGGGCTTGGTGTCTGTAACGAACATGTACAGGCCACATGGTCTATGAAAAAAAGGATCCATGTTTACTAGAGCTGCAACAAATACACTACGAGGTGATTACGTTTCATATCATGAAAATAGGGTAACGAATACGAATATTAATTCACGAATACAATAACAAGTTAGTAGCTGATTTGTTATATTCAGTGAGGCAATAGGAACTTAAATTATTTGACATGGTTTGTTAATTATTAATATATTATACATATATACTACTGCACTTATCTAGGTACTAGTATCTGCTCAAATGCGACAATGACCAGTGACCACAATACTGTCAAATTAAATAGTATAAGAGTGTCTTTTGAAGAAATATATGCATAAAATATGTTCTTATGGGTATTTTTTTATGTAAATGCACATGCTTGCATATTCATAAATATTTGATTCTAGTGGCCACGAATAACTAATACAATTCATGAATGATACGGTTCGATTCACCGAATACGCAAGTGAATCATCACAGCCCTAATGTTTACTGAGTGGACAGTCTCCTACCTGTCTCTGATAGCCCACTTTCTCGTACGCCTTGATCAGCCTGTTCTTGTGGTACATCATAAGTCCATAGTTCTCACTACGGGCGTCTTTGGAGCAGGTGAATCCAAAAACTATCTTCAGAGGACGACCCTGGCCGTGAGTTAAGGAATGGGAATGGGCAACAAGTGAAACGACTCCTTCTGACTTCCATTAAACCTACTAATAACTTTTTCAATTCAACAGTAAACATGTTCGTAAAGTGAGTGAGTGAGTACGGTTTTACGCCACTTTTAGCAATATTACAGTAATATCACGGTGGGGGGACACCAGAAATGGACTTCACACATTGTATCCATGTTGGGAATCGAACCCGGGTCTTCGGCGTGACGAGTGAATGCTTAAACCACTAGGCTACCTAACCGCCCCTGTTCGTAAAGATAGTCGGTAAAGTCATAAAGACAGAGGCAGAGACAGAGACAGAGAAGAGTTACATTTAAGCATGAAGGTCAAGGGGTCCCATTCCTTGAATCTATTCTGTCCTTAAACCTACATGAGGAGATAACAGAACTGGAAGCTTAATTTAAAATAATCCGGCCACTGCGACACTGAATGAAGGATACGAGCCACCCCGGCTTGTAGAGATCAATTTCTGTGTGCGACAAACTCTTGGAAATAAGTTTGGTTTTCACTTTCTGTCCACGGAGCACAATCTTCATACGAGGTTTCAGGAACAGGATACTGCAATATTCCTGGAATATACATGTATAGAATATGTAAAACAGGGTTATCTTTGTTTCATATGCTTCAATCTGACACAAAGGAAGGGGTCTGTATTTATACTTCTTTAAAGGTGAGTGAGTGAGTGAGTGAGTGAGTGAGTGAGTGAGTGAGTGAGTGAGTGAGTGCTAAAAGTTTAAGCCGTTCACCAGCTGAAACACACAAGCACAGATATGGTGCTGACAAACCTAGAAACAGAACTGGGGCAAACCGAGACTCAAAGGTTCAAAGATTGGCATGCCCAAGGGACAAAACTCTGCACAGCAAATTGTGATGTCTGAAACGACTGGGCCACCAGTGCCCGTGGACGCATAAGACGTAAGCTGGCACGAACAGAATATACAAGTGGTTCAAGCGAGAAACTACATTTGCGTTTGCATTACATGTTAACAGAGAGGACTTCGAAACAAGAAATACATCAGGATGTCTGACCCTGAGAGAGCTTTTGAACTCTGGAGTGGATTCCTGCATGGGCCTGTATACGGTAGTCATGTCCATGGCTAGTGTCTCGGGGTTCCGAATGTCCAACGGGTCACTCTCGAAGTCCAGCTCAGGGCTTCCAGACTTGGAGCTGAAACAAGTTCCGGCATAAAGTTATGGTGAAAAGTTAATGTTTCAGGAAATGTGCGGGCATGGAGTGAGTGAGTGAGAATGGTTTTATGCAGCATTTAACAATTTCCGGCAATATCCCGGCTTGGGTTACAAGAAATAAGCTTCACACAATGTACTTCGGCGCGACAAGCAAATGCTTTACCACTAGGCTTTCACACCGCCCCATGCAGGCTGGAATAAAAATATCATATGGACAAATCTTTTTCATTTACAATTATTTTCATTTTACATGGGCTTTTTTAAACTGCAGTCAGCAATTTTACAGCTTGTCATGGTTAAAACAAACATCTTAACACTTGACGTCGTCTTCTGAGTTGTAGAATACACGTGCACATATTGCATACATTCATGCAGAATATGTCCCTCCTACCTCCCCAATTATCTGCATCTAGTTGATGAGGGTTTGGGTTTGAGTGAGTGAGTGAGAATGGTTTTACGCCGCTTTTAGCAATATTCCAGCAGTATCATACGGGGGACACCAGAAATAGGCTTCACACATTGTACGTGTCGGGAATTGAACCCGGGTCCTCGGCATGATGAGCGAACGCTTTTAACCACTAGGCTACCTGACCGCCCCAGTTTGGGTTTGAAAGAAGGGATTGTGCCTTGTGCATGTGCAGTAGCATTTCCTGTGGAGGAAAGAGTTTTCCTCACAACTTATAGATATGTTGGCAGTGAAGAGGACGTCTGTTGAAAACGTACATAATTTTATACAGTGATTTCTAAGTTAAGTTAAACAGGAATTTGTGGCTACAATGTAATAGAGGTAGGGTATTAGAGTACAGTATTTAGATGAAATAGAGTATTTACCGTTTCAAGTTAAAGATGAAAATTTTGGTTCCAGTCTTGAGTCTCTCAAGACTGAGGAGTTCCGTGAGGAGACTGGACTCGGTGGTGAATGGGGAGTACTTCATGATGGCTGCCAGGTTGTTTTGTGAGGTGCCAGAGTGAATCTTTTTATGTCAACTCAGTCAAGGAAATCAAAATATCCCGATTTAAAGTGAACATAATTGCCTAAAGAGGGGCACGCTGCAGTGTCCAGGGATTCAGTGGATTCAGGGTACTCCAGGTCACAAAGGAAGCAGTACACAGCTCATAAGATCCATGTAGGACTGGGATCAATGCCAGAATGCCAGATATTTCAACATATGCTAGATCTTTTGTTTCGACAAACATGGCAGGTAATACTGTCAGTGTTTCCATAAACATGGCTTATAATACTGTCAGTGTTGCCACAAACATGGCAGGTAATACTGTCAGTGTTGCCACAAACATGGCAGGTAATACTGTTAGTGTTTCCACAAACATGGCAGGTAATACTGTCAGTGTTTCCACAAACATGGCAGGTAATACTGTTAGTGTTTCCACAAACATGGCAGGTACTACTGTCAGTGTTGCCACAAACATGGCAGGTAATACTGTTAGTGTTTCCACAAACATGGCAGGTAATACTGTTAGTGTTTCCACAAACATGGCAGGTAATACTGTTAGTGTTTCCACAAACATGGCAGGTAATACTGTCAGTGTTGCCACAAACATGGCAGGTAATACTGTTAGTGTTTCCACAAACATGGCAGGTAATACTGTCAGTGTTGCCACAAACATGGCAGGTAATACTGTTAGTGTTTCCACAAACATGGCAGGTAATACTGTCAGTGTTGCCACAAACATGGCAGGTAATACTGTTAGTGTTTCCACAAACATGGCAGGTAATACTGTCAGTGTTGCCACAAACATGGCAGGTAATACTGTTAGTGTTTCCACAAACATGGCAGGTAATACTGTCAGTGTTGCCACAAACATGGCAGGTAATACTGTTAGTGTTTCCATAAACATGGCTTATAATACTGTCAGTGTTGCCACAAACATGGCAGGTAATACTGTCAGTGTTGCCACAAACATGGCAGGTAATACTGTCAGTGTTGCCACAAACATGGCAGGTAATACTGTTAGTGTTTCCACAAACATGGCAGGTAATACTGTCAGTGTTGCCACAAACATGGCAGGTAATACTGTTAGTGTTGCCACAAACATGGCAGGTAATACTGTTAGTGTTTCCACAAACATGGCAGGTAATACTGTCAGTGTTGCCACAAACATGGCAGGTAATACTGTTAGTGTTTCCATAAACATGGCTTATAATACTGTCAGTGTTGCCACAAACATGGCAGGTAATACTGTCAGTGTTGCCACAAACATGGCAGGTAATACTGTCAGTGTTGCCACAAACATGGCAGGTAATACTGTCAGTGTTGCCATAAACATGGCAGGTAATACTGTCAGTGTTGCCACAAACATGGCAGGTAATACTGTTAGTGTTTCCATAAACATGGCTTATAATACTGTCAGTGTTGCCACAAACATGGCAGGTAATACTGTCAGTGTTGCCACAAACATGGCAGGTAATACTGTCAGTGTTGCCACAAACATGGCAGGTAATACTGTCAGTGTTGCCACAAACATGGCAGGTAATACTGTTAGTGTTTCCATAAACATGGCTTATAATACTGTCAGTGTTGCCACAAACATGGCAGGTAATACTGTCAGTGTTGCCACAAACATGGCAGGTAATACTGTCAGTGTTGCCACAAACATGGCAGGTAATACTGTCAGTGTTGCCATAAACATGGCAGGTAATACTGTTAGTGTTGCCACAAACATGGCAGGTAATACTGTTAGTGTTTCCACAAACATGGCAGGTAAATAAGTGAGTGAGTGAGTGAAAGAGTAGCCCATATTTGTCTTTTCAGCGGATTTCAGTTTTAGTGAGCGAGTATGGTTTTATGCTGTTTTTAGCAACATTCCAGCAATATCACCGCGGGGGACACCACAAATGGGCTTCAAACATTGTACCCATGTCGGGAATCGAACTCGGGTCTTAGGCGTGATGAGTGAACGCTTTAACCACCCCTCTAGGCAAATGAAGTTAATAGGAAAGGAATTGTATACTCCCACTTTGAACCCATCATTCAGCCATGACAACAAGAGATTCAAGAGTCTGTACTGTATCTCACCTGGATATTTAGACAACAGTTTCAAATGTGGACAAAGGCAGACACTTTATAATAACAAAATTGGACGTCAGCATTTAATATTCAAATATTTCTGCAAAAATACTGAGGATCGAATTTGACTTTCAGTCAGGTGAGCTAAAAATGAATGCAGTGTTTGTGATTACTGAAAGGTGGATCAGAATCTTTTCAACAAATTCAGATTACATGTCATCCCAAGATGCCATCCACGTTTCACTCTCGACTTTTACAAAGCACGTCCATACAACATTGACCAAAAGGGCCAAGAAAGTGTTCACTTTTAACTACAAACCACACATTCTCTGAAGGATATTGGAAGGTAGTTCCCAGGTGATGATCGGCACCATGACTGTCTCACATCCAGTCTTTTGCAGATAGGTCTGGGATAGCATCCCGACACTAGTGGTGTGTACATGTCGGGTGAAGACGATCGCGTCCTGGCCAAGACGCATCGAACCAGACTTGAAGCCATTACCATAATGCCCAATAGGTTTATGATTCGATTTTTCATAAACATCTTTTTCACAGAATCCAAAACTGAAATACATAATGAGATAAATACATCAGACAGTCAAATAATAAACATTATCCAAGGGAACGACCATTTGGTACGCTCAGCAAGGTTTAATTAAAAAAACGTGGTTTTCACAGGTGCAGCTGTTCAGTGTCAGCAGTAAAGAGGACGTCTGTTGAAAAATCTTAAGAATGGAAATTTATTACTATGATGTAATAGAGGTAAGGTATTCAAAGAAATCATGGGATTCCCACATTGTATCCATGTGTACGCTTCGGTGTGACAAGCAAATGCTTCAACCACCAGACAACCCCAGTCACTCTATACTGGTGATGAGTTGTTACAATGTGTGAGTGATCATTGATTTACACAGATTTTAGCAATATTCGAGCCATATCACGGCGGGGGTCACCAGAGATGGGCTTCACACATTGAACCATGTGGGGAATCAAACCCGAGTATTCAGCATGACGAACAAACACTTTAACCACCAGACTACCCAGCTACTCTATGCTTATGATGAGTCGTTACAATGTGTGAGTGATCATTGTTTTATGCAGCTTTTAGCAATATTCGAGCCATATCACGGCGGGGGTCACCAGAGATGGGCTTCACACATTGAACCATGTAGGGAATCAAACCTGGGTATTCAGCATGACAAACAAACACTTCAACCACCAGACTACCCCGCTACTCTATGCTTGTGATGAGTCGTTTATACAATGTGTGACCAGAAAGTGATTCAATGTGGTGCGAATTGATGCTATCAACAAATGATGAACAAACGGTTTGTCTCGCCATCCTGTCTTTAGAGTTCCCAGGCATAGCGGTCTTATATCCCTGCCGTCAGCACAAGGTAACATTACACTGACAGTAGAACATACCTGAGCATTTTGAGCAGCTTGTCTTCATCGAGCCCATTTCCATTGTCAGCAAATGTCATACACTGAAGGCCCCCGACTTCTACCTTGTCAATCCACAACTCCGAGGCATTCACGTCAGGGTCATAGGCATTGTCTGAAACAAGATGAATGCATGTTAACTAAGTTTGTTTATAGTTAAATGCCACACGCAGCCATATTGCATCTATATGACAGTGGACTGAAAATAGTTGAATCTGGATTGATATTATGAGCAACAATCGGGGTATGATGCAATATCAACCCAGGCACTGAGACAGACCTCCTGTTCGACTATATGATCTCTACTAGCATGGGTTGTTGAGGATCAATTCTGACCCAGATCCCCACAAGGCCATGCCAGTCAGCAAACAACAATCCAGCTATATCAGCTGCTATATGACGGCGGACTGCAAATTATCGAGTCTGAACCAGACAATCCAGTGATCGATCCAGTACAATGACATCCTATCAACCAATTCACTGAGCCTGACCAACTGGTTCATTTGGTCACCACCATCCTCCGGAGGCAAGAGAGTTAACTGACTATAAAAGTCCAGTTTCCACCCTTGCCGAACTAGGCTGGTATCATGGAGTTACATTTTGGCTGGGCTAACGAGTCTATGCATAGTCCAATCAAAATCGTGCACCGAAATCGAAATCCGGTTCCTAAACTGTCGTGCAGATTTCGGTCGATTGCAGGATTTGCAAAGCATGTGCACCGCCAACTCGTCAGCAGATATTTTTCAAATCTTTTCATGTTTTTAATCAAGGTGCTCACGTGATTTGATGCATTTCGCGATGTAAGACCCGTTTTATCACAATATAGATCTTTATTATCGATCAGATCGTCCTGACTATGCGCCACCATTTTGTGTGAAGCAAACACAAGTGATACGAGAAGTGGAATCTGATTGGTCCACAGGAGAGGCTTAGAAGGGACATAACTGGTAATAGCCACTGGTGGCGCTACGATCGAGCCCAGTAATTCCAGCCAAGTTCGGCAAGGGTTGAAACTGGACTTTTAAAGTCAGTTAACTCTCTTGCCTCGGGAAGATGGGTCGCCTCTTACGACCAGCATAGGTTGCTGGTGAAGTTGTCTTATGACAGCCAATGTTGTGAAAAACATGCAGAAGGACAAATTAGTGTAAGCATGGTTAGTAGGACTGGCTATCGTTATAGATCATAGAGATTGATAATCCCAAACCAAATATCGATCAATTATCATTACATATCGGAGAAGGAACTTTAAGCAAATATGTATGAAAGTCCCGTTGGAAATCAACAGATTTCATGCGACGTGTGAGCTGAGACAGATTTATGTTTGGATTCTTGTCGACATTTAAAATATAACAAAAACAGTTGCTTTCCGTCTTCCACAATTGACAACAAAAAGTCTGTTTCGGTAAATCTAAACCTTGTTTCATCACAACAGTTTATGTAAGTTCTTATCAATGACAACAGTTTAAATGAGTGAGTGAGTGAGTGAGTGAGTGAGTGAGTGAGTGAGTGAGTGAGTGAGTGAGTGAGTGAGTGAGTGAGTGAGTGAGTGAGTGAGTGAGTAGCCCATATTTGTCTTTACAGCAGATTTCAGTTGCAGTGAGTGAGTGGATAAGTATGGTTTAACGCCGCTTTTAGCAATATTCAAGCAATATCACGACGGGGGCCATCAGACATGGGCTTCATACATTGCACCATCCATGTCGGGAATCGAACCCGGGTCTTAGGCATGACTAGCGAACACTTTACCCACTAGACTACCCGACCGCCCCTTTCAGTTGAAACTTTACAACTATTATTACAAGAGTCATCAGGAGACAACATAGCCCCCGTTTTGGTGCAACTCAGAAAACCACTTTTGGTTCATTGCCATTGGATATGTTCTGTTCAGTGAAGAAAAAATAATAAGGCTCTTCAGTATTTTTCAACATCCCAAATCATCAAAGGGCACCAGTTCTCCACTAGACTGATCTGTATAGCAAGTTTCATTTAGAAATATTCGGCGGTTTGGGAGTTCGGCTCTGAAAACGAGCGCTACCCTTGTCTTCATGAAAGTCTAACATGTCGTCATTAAAACATAAAAAATATATATTAAAAACATCCCAAACCAGTTCACCACTAGACTGATTTGTATAGCAAGTTTCTTCTTGAAATATTTAATGGTTTAGCAGTCCTGCTCCTGAGTCCAGAGTGGATCACTGCCCTAGTTTTCAATAAAGTTCAACTTGTCATGAAAACATAATTTATTTATTTTTTAATAAAAATCCCAAATCATCAAAAGACACCAATTCACCACGAGATTCACCACGAGATATCTGTGTAACAAATTTCATCAGAAAATACTCAAACGAGCACTACCCTTGTTTTCAGTAAAGTCAAACATGTAATGAAAAAAATATTAAAAAAGAAAAGAATTTTAAAATCATCATAAGGCGCCACTTCACCACTAGGCTGATCTGTTCAGCAAGTTTCCTTAAGACGGTTTAGGAGCTCTGCTTCAGAAACGGAAAACGGATGGCTGAAAGACGGACGGACATGGTGATCGTTATATCACCCCGTTTCGAAAAACAAGCCACTGACAGCAGGAGACACCAGCCTGCCATGAACATCGACCAGGGAACATATCTGCCAAGTGCTTGGGATTTATTGATTTACTTAGTCAGTGCCACCATCTATTTGTCACATTATCCCCAATAAAGGCTAACTAATCCAGCTGGCTTCCATTTTTTCATTGTTAATTACCAATTAGTGCAAATTTTCCCCTGCCTTCCATTTGTCCATTGCTTATAACCAATTAAGGCTAATTTAACCCCTACCTTTCATTTGTCCATGGCTAATAACCCATAAGGGTTAATTTAACCCCTGCCTTTCATTTGTCCATGGCTTATAACCCATAAGGGTTAATTTAACCCCTGCCTTCCATTTGTCCATTGCTTATAACCAATCAATATGATATTTGAGTGTGACACTCCGTTTATAAATAATGGTTGATTCTTCAGGCCCTGGAACGCATAAGCTTAGACAATGTAATACAATTGTGCTTTCTGATCTTGGAGACACAGAAGGATTCGGTAAACCCGGTACCGATGGCAAGTGATACGCTTTACACTTACAAGATAATGTATACAAGCGGAAAGAAGTTGTATTCACACCTAATCTAGGAGATTTAAGTGATGTTGACATTAGTAGACTACATAAAAACACTTCATACAATCTTACTCGCAATGATGATAATGAATAGACTTTGGTCGAAGCAAAAATCGAGTGGCTACTGAATATCGTCATTGCCCCACCGTATGTGATGACGGGTAAAGGACATTATCTAACTAAGAAAATGAATAGTGGGATCGTAATTCGGGGCTTATATCCCCTCAAAACGAAAGAGAGTGCCAGATGACCCAGGCCATACCTTATTGAGTCGCCCATCATTAAAAGATGTTAGCTTAAATTTGGTTACTGAATTCGATGACATATTAAATAACTTGAATTCTATACCCGATGGTGCTATATTTATTATTGAAGTCTTGTTGGGGGAATGTTTTGCTCGTGGGTTGTTGTAGTCTACAAAACCTAATTCATTACGAATAATGTTGATGAACCATGGCACAGAGATACTGAGGTGTTCTACAACCCCAAGATTACAAAAGTAGAAATGACCATCGAGGACGTGCCTACTCAACTATATAGTCTAGGCATGTGAGCATATCAACAGTGGGATGATATTAAAAACTCCCTTCTATAAACTGAAGTCCAGAAGTTAACGTGGTCGCAAAAGATCTGTCTCTCGGGGATGTATTGCTGGCTGAATTCCGTACCACGAAGTATGCGCTATGGCTGGACATGCGAACCACAGATGATGACCAACTACACAGTAGTGGGAGGAGAATAGAAAATGCTAGTGAGGGTGTTATACAGATAACGAAGAACGCTGGTTAGTAGGACTGGCTATCGATATAGACCATAGAGATTGATAATCACAAACCAAATATCGATCAATTATCATTACATATCGGAGAAGGAACTTTAAGCAAATATGTATGAAAGTCCCGAAAGAAATCATAAGATTTCATGCGACGTGTGAGCTGAGACAGATTTATGTTTGGATTCTTGTGGACATTTGAGATATAACAAAAACAGTTGCTTTCCGTCTTCCACAATTGACATTATTGACAACAAAAAGTCTGTTTCGGTAAATCTAAACCTTGTTTCATCACAACAGTTTATGTAAGTTCTTATCAATGACAACAGTTCAATGAGTGAGTGAGTGAGTGAGAAGCCCATATTTGTCTTTTCAGCAGATTTCAGTTGCAGTGAGTAAGTGGATAACTATGGTTTTACGCCGCTTTTAGCAATATTCCAGCAATATCACGGCGGGGGCCATCAGACATGGGCTTCATACATTGTACCACCCATGTCGAGAATCGAACCCAGGTCTTAGGCATGACTAGTGAACACTTTACCCACTAGGCTACCCGACAGCCCCTTTCAGTTGAAACTTTACAACTATTATTACAAGAGTCATCAGGAGACAACATAGCCCCCTTTTTGGTGCAACTCAGAAAACCACTTTTGGTTCATTGCCATTGGATATGTTCTGTTCAGTGAAGAAAAAATAATAAGGCTCTTCAGTATTTTTCAACATCCCAAATCATCAAAGGGCACCAGTTCTCCACTAGACTGATCTGTATAGCAAGTTTCATTTAGAAATATTCAGCGGTTTGGGAGTTCGGCTCTGGAAACGAGCACTACCCTTGTCATCATGAAAGTCTCATATGTCGTCATTAAAACATAAAAAATATATATTAAAAACATCCCAAACCAGTTCACCACTAGACTGATTTGTAAAGCAAGTTTCTTCTTGAAATATTTAATGGTTTAGCAGTCCTGCTCCTGAGTCCAGAGTGGATCACTGCCCTAGTTTTCAATAAAGTTCAACTTGTCATGAAAACATAATTTATTTATTTTTTACTAAAAATCCCAAATCATCAAAAGACACCAATTCACCACGAGGTTGATCTGTGTAACAAGTTTCATCAGAAAATACTCAAACGAGCACTACCCTTGTTTTCAGTAAAGTCAAACTTGTAATGAAAAAAATATTAAAAAAGAAAAGAATTTTAAAATCATCATAAGGCACCACTTCACCACTAGGCTGATCTGTTCAGCAAGTTTCCTTAAGACGGTTTAGGAGCTCTGCTTCAGAAACGGAAAACGGATGGCTGAAAGACGGACGGACATGGTGATCGTTATATCACCCCGTTTCGAAAAACAAGCCACTGACAGCAGGAGACACCAGCCTGCCATGAACATCGACCAGGGAACATATCTGCCAAGTGCTTGGGATTTATTGATTTACTTAGTCAGTGCCACCATCTATTTGTCACATTATCCCCAATAAAGGCTAACTAATCCAGCTGGCTTCCATTTTTTCATTGCTAATTACCAATTAGTGCAAATTTCCCCCTGCCTTCCATTTGTCCATTGCTTATAACCAATCAAGGCTAATTTAACCCCTGCCTTCCATTTGTCCATGGCTAATAACCCATAAGGGTTAATTTAACCCCTGCCTTTCATTTGTCCATGGCTAATAACCCATAAGGGTTAATTTAACCCCTGCCTTTCATTTGTCCATTGCTTATAACCAATCAAGGCTTATTTAACCCCTGCCTTCCATTTGTCCATTGCTTATAACCAATCAATATGATATTTGAGTGTGACACTCCGTTTATAAATAATGGTTGATTCTTCAGGCCCTGGAAGCTTAGACAATGTAATACAATTGCGCTTTCTGATCTTGGAGACACAGAAGGATTCGGTAAACCCGGTACTGATGGCAAGTTATATGCTTTACACTTACAAGATAATGTATACACGTGGAAAGAAGTTGTATTCACAGCACCTGCGCCTAATCTAGGAGATTTAAATGATGTTGACATTAGTAGACTCCATAAAAACACTTCATACAATCTTACTCACAATGATGATAATGAATGGACTTTGGTCAAAGCAAAAATCGAGTGGCTACTGAATATCGTCATTGCCCCACCGTATGTGATGACGGGTAAAGGACATTATCTAACTAAGAAAATGAATAGTGGGATCGTAATTCGGGGCTTATATCCCCTCAAAACGAAAGAGAGTGCCAGATGACCCAGGCCATATGTTATTGAGTCGCCCATCATTAAAAGATGTTAGCTTAAATTTGGTTACTGAATTCGATGACATTAAATAACTTGAATTCTATACCCGATGGTGCTATATTTATTATTGAAGTCTTGATGGGTGAAAGTTTTGCTCGTGAGTTGTCGTAGTCTACAAGACCTAATTCATTACGAATAATGTTGATGCCACCGCGACGCGGTCATGAAGTCTTGAGTATTGACGACAGCGATGTATACTTCTGTTACATGGATCTCTGGAGAACGACGAAAGAACAAGAAAACTTACAGTACAATGAGACTGTGTGTGGGTGCTTCTACTGGTGATGATACCATCATAGAAGATAAGGCTGTTGCGAATGCATTGGGTAGCTGATCCTATATTCCGCTCGACTTTGAATTACTAGATAGTCACATGCCCTTCTATCAAGCATCCCTAGGCGATAGGTTAGAATACGAACTCACTTTTAATTACTACAGCAGAGCGATCAAATTTACTGAAGGTGATTTGGGTAGCTATTCCATTGACAATATCTCACTGGAGTATGATATGATAACAGATCCTGAATTAGCCTGACAAATTCATAACCAGTATAATGGAAGATTAGCCATTTTGTACGATTGCCTGCTTCGACACCGAAAGATTTCCAGGAACAAAAGAGATACGACGTGGAATATCAATCTAAACCTCCCCGCGAGATTTTTGAAGGGTATTTTGATGTTGTTCGAGGACCCTTCTGAACCATGGCACAGAGATACTGAGGTGTTCTACAACCCCAAGATTACAAAAGTAGAAATGACCATCAAGGGCGTGCCTACTCAACTATATAGTCAAGGCATGTGAGCATATTAACAGTGGGATGAGATGAAACTCCCTTCTATAAACTGAAGTCCAGAAGTTAACGTGGTCGCAAAAGATCTGTCTCTCGGGGATGTATTGCTGGCTGAATTCCGTACCACGAAGTATGCGCTATGGCTGGACACGCGAACCACAGATGATGACCAACTACACAGTAGTGGGAGGAGAATAGAAAATGCTAGTGAGGGTGTTATACAGATAACGAAGATCGCTGAAACGGCTGGTAAATTAAACATATATTTGTACATGATTATGGATGCGCAACTTAATATACAGAATGGAAGATTCGTGCAAGGATCTGTTAATAATCTTTTACCTAAAGAACCGCACTGGGCTATCATCTGCGGGCAAACGGGTTGCGGAAAAAAAGCTTTCATGCTAGATATTTAACAAAGTCATTATCAGAATGTTTTTGCCCATATTATTATTCTGTGCCCGACTATTAAGGTTAATAAAACATACCTATCGAGGGATTGGGTAATGAAAGATCCCGGGGTGCACAAAATTGATCCGGGTAATCGTTTACAAGACTGTTTACGAGTATGTCACAAAAAATACAAAGGAGAATCAACCCTTTTCATAATAGACGACTGCAGTGCGAGTAAAGAACTTACAAAAAAAAAGATATGCTTTCATATTTAGCATTCTCCGGTCCGCATATGGAGAATAGCGTTTGGGTCCTTACTCAAAAATACAACTCTGTCCTGAAAGATCTCAGAGAGCAGACCAAATGGGTATCCCTGTTTCATTGCAAAGACCAAGATTCATTTGAGGAATGTCTACGCGAAAATGACGCTCGAGCGAGATAAAGTCAGAAAACTGTTAGCGGAAACGAAGCACTGTAAACTCGTATTAAAAACTGACCAACCAGCTGCTTATGCAATTGCTTAGCAAATGTTAGCAAAAATATATAGCAAATGGTTAGCAAAATATATCAACTGCTTAGCAGAATATAGCAAAATATAGCAACTGCTTAGTAAAATATAGCAAAAATAGAGCAAAATATGGTAAATTGAACATTAGCGGTGATTATGTAATAATGTGGTTGGAAATCCTCCTTCTTTTGCAAGTTTTTTATTTCGGGCTGTATTGGATATGCCATATTTCATTATGCTAGACTTAAATATCAGCTGGGGTATTACATTAAAAAGATTGAATGCGACGAACTTATTGAACAACTGATCCAAGATGAGCCGGAACCTGTAGTTACGGATCAACATAGAGAAAGACTCGCGGCTTTGGTAGCTGGTGTAAAATGCTCCCAATACTTGAGGGAAAATTATACCACTGAAAAAACTGATAACATGACCGACGAAGAAATGAAAAAACTATATGCACGCTACGAGTCTAGACTGGGAGCTACCATGACTAAAACAATAGGTTCGGCTATGTTACAACTATACACAGCTGTAGCTGGTACGTTTCTTCCTATCCCGCCAGAAAATCGCCCGTATTTATGCGATTCTCTCGAGAAAGACCCATTCATCGAACACGATTTAAGCACAGTAAACTGTGAGTTTTACCATAGATACGGAATGTTCATGGTGCCGCATACCACCGCTTTAATAACAGCTAAGTATTGTAAATTTAAACATACATGCCCACATTTTAATATAAATGGAGGCAGAATTACAACAAGTGATTGGGGAAACGCCACAAGTAAACTTGAAAAACCACAAGTGAGAGTGACTAAGAATCCTCGAAAAGTTGCAGCCGGTAAAAGGGGAGCGCTAGCCAGGAAGGCAAAAGCCTGCACTGAACATTGTACACACCCGATTAAAACTTGGTTTCCCTATGAGATAGGGGTTATAGCAGTGGTATGGTTGTTTTTTAAGACTGTAAAAGAGAAAACACCAGCAGTCAAGGTTCAATTGGAGTTAAGCCCTCATGTAATATTATAAAAGCATGACTACTCCAGTTACAGACGGTAAAGTGTTGGTAAACGCAGCTTATCATTCAGCTGTGGTTAGCAGAATAGCTATCGGCTATGCATGTATAGGTAAAATGATTACTAAAGCCACACCACCCAGAAGACATAATGAAGAAATTAAACATTGGAATATTATTAAACATAAAAATGGCATTAATTGTAATGATGTTTGGTGGAGCTATTGTTAATACTCTAGCTTTTTAGGGGAGTAATTTTTTTTTCTACTATGAGAGAATCAAATGCTAAAGAAATTGAGGAGGAGCGGAAACGACAGAGGAAAGCATTAGAACAACTCGAAACAGCCCAGTAACAATAGTCTAAAAGAAGGACCCAGAGATTAGATTTTATTAATGATAAACTTTGTAAACAAAACCATTCATTTCAAACGTTTAAGGATGTTGAATCTGCCATGCACGAATACTTCCTTATTTACGGAATGAGCCTTGATCCAATTGACTAAAGGCCAACTCAGTTTTATACACCGTCAGAGGAACAAAAATACAGAGAGATAGCATTTATGGTGTTGGTGATTGTCCTTCGTGGCTATTTTTAGCTATGCTAATATGCATAAGCCATGAGCTGACAACATTCTTTTAATAGTGCTGAGTCTTATCAGCTATGTGCTATTAATAGCCATGACGCATGATGCCTTGAGACTCAGCTGTAAATGATATGATAGATGTATAACAACCATGAATCTGTGTAGATTTACATTGATGGGAAACCCATTATCTGTGGCAGACGATGTGTGAAAAAGATTCTAACGCTACTCCACTGGAGCTAGATTCATACCCCAATACCTATACAACAGGGGTAATTGTTTTATGCAAAAACCGTGATGTACACAAATAATCGTCATGAGACTAAGCTAAATTGTAATGAAAAGGGCTCTAGCTCACCACCACCTGAACCATTTTCGAACCCTATCAAAGCTTCTATGATATAAACTTTAATCGGTAAACTGATTCTAGACCACTTCAATTGGAGCCAGATTTATACCTCTATAATACTACTACAGACGTAATTTTTATGCAAAAACCGCGATGCGATTCAACGATCGTCATGAGACTAAACTAAATTGTAATGAAAATATTCTCTATTATTTTTACTCATATACATACCATTATTTTGAACAAAGTGATATTCAACATTTTTACTTCCCTTGTTCAGTGTTGTTAAGTTTCCACCTTTGTTATCTTATTACTCTCGTTGTTCTTTACAAGTACGTACATACATATGCTCTCTGCATCCTGGCATCCATTCACTTGGAGTAAGCATATACTCCACAACGTTATGTTCCTCATAATAAAGAAGTTGACATCCATATATTCTCTCTCTTATCTTCCAAGTAGCAGGACTAGTGATATCTCCTTGTGGACTACCACTTACACCATTAGGTAAATGGCCACTCTGTAGCAGGACTAATGACATTTCCTTGTGGACTACCACTTTCACCATTAGCATGATTAGGTAGATGGCCACTCTGTAGCAGGACTATTGACATGTCCTTGTGGACTACCACTTATACCATTAGGTAGATGGCCACTCTGTAGCAGGACTATTGACATTTCCTTATGGACTAACACTTATACCATTAGGTAGATGGCCACTCTGTAGCAGGACTATTGACATGTCCTTGTGGACTAACACTTACACCATTAGGTAGATGGCCACTCTGTAGCAGAACTAGTGATATACCCTTGTGGACTACCACTTATACCATTAGATAGATTGCAACTCTGTAGCAGAACTAGTGATATACCCTTGTAGACTACCACTTATACCATTAGATAGATTGCAACTCTGTAGCAGAACTAGTGATATACCCTTGTGGACTACCACTTATACCATTAGATAGATTGCAACTCTGTAGCAGAACTAGTGATATACCCTTGTGGACTACCACTTATACCATTAGATAGATTGCAACTCTGTAACAGGACTAGTGATATACCCTTGTTGACTACCACTTATACCATTAGATTGATTGCAACTCTGTAGCAGAACTAGTGATATACCCTTGTGGACTACCACTTATACCATTAGATAGATTGCAACTCTGTAGCAGGACTAGTGATATTTCCTTGTGGACTACCACTTTTACCATAAGCATGATAAGGAACTCTGTAGCAGGACATTTTTAGGACAAGTGGAAATGAAAGATACTTTCTAACCTTGATGGTTAAGTGCTGTTACTTACTGTGACAGCTTCAAAGTTGTAAATATTGAATACATACCTATTAACTCGGCCATGGCACTGAATGGCCATGTGTGACTGGTAGAGTTGGCATGAAGAAAATTTGGGCTGACCTGAAAATGACATAAAATTGATTCAGAAATCTCACACAATATATGAGTAATTGTTTCAGATGGTTCATTACATAATGAGCAAACTGGCGATTCAACATATCCAATTTGAACATGTTGAAATAAATAACAGTTAGTACTAAAAATATTATGTATAACTTTAAACTGAAACCATCTTAATTCCGAACTTTGTGTACATCTTTTTGCTTTAAGGTTAAAGTTTGTCCACTCTGTATCTGTGTACTGTTTTTCAAGAAAATCTTCCAATTTACTGTAGCACTTACGTTTTATAAATGTAGGGTTTAATAGGGCTTCATAAAATACCTTTCTTCCCTTTTTATTGTGTATTTTTGATACATTATATGGCAGTATAGGTCTTTGGCAAATTTTAGCACAATGTATTATATTGTTATTCTGTAAATACCTGACTCTTGAAAGTTTTACTCCTTGAAAGATCAAAAAGTCTGTCTTCAAACCGTATTTTTGTACAAATTCATCAAAATCATATAATTTCCCTGTGTCATGAATGAGTGAGTGAGGTAGGTTTAACGCCGCTTTTAACAGTATTCCAGTTATATCGCGGCGTGTCAGCTTAATGTGGGAGGAAAGCCCGAAGTGATGCAGGTCTTAAACGTTTACCACTTCGGTGAAACCCACGAGCACCTGTGTCATGAATGAAGTCATTTATATACGCTATACCCTTTTGATGCCATTGTGGAAAATAAATAGACTTACCATTAATTTTGATTTTATTATTACACCAGACAGATATGCTCATCATATTCTCAACAGATTGTTTAACATTATCACAACAATTCAAGTATACTGACCACCATAACGGAACTTCCTTCCAAAAGTTATTATTGATGTTTGGAATAATCTTTTCGTTAATATAGGCAGCATCAGCCAGGTAAATTACATTTGCACTAGCGACATTTTCAAAAAAGAAAGCGGTCCATGTGTAATTACCATGAACCAGTCTCTTAATCCAGCTTAATTTTTGTGCGGCGATAACCATTTCCACCACTGGGACACTCATGCTGCCATATTTAGGATATAATGACATCATTTTCCTTTTAACTTTGTCAGGTTTAGATCTCCAGATGAAGTGAAAACATTTTGACTGAAACTTTTCTATTACAATTTTGGGTGGGCTTGGTATACTGCGAAACAGGTGATTGAGTTTGGGTAACAACAATGATTTAGTACAACATTAGTACAACATTAGTACAACAACCCATAGGTGTCAGGGTTCTCTTTTCCCACATTTTCATTTCCTTTTCTATCTTATCAAACTTGTTTGTATATTTTCAATTGACCATATTTTCCAAATCAACATCAAAATCTCTGCCTAATAACTTAAACTCAGTTTGTGAGCAGTCAAAATTCCAATCCTCACATAACTTTTATCTTGATCATTTTTTTTACCCTATCCATATCAACTTGTTTTTTTTCAGCATTTACTTTTAATCCCGAAAACTGGGCAAAACATTTTAACGTACTCATTGTGGTATAGAGGCTCTTTTCAGATCCATCTAAACTTGATGTAGTATTGTCTGCAAATTGTGCAAGCTGAGATTTAAAATTACCTATCTGTATACCTTTTATTTTGTTATTATTTCTTATCATTATCATGATTATTGCTAAGATTTCGGCACAAAGAATAAAGATATATGGTCATATCGGATCCCCCTGGCGACAACCCCTTGAAACCTTGAAAAAAGGACTAGAATATCCATTTACCAAAACACTTGATTCAATATTTTCGAAAAAGACAGAATGACACAAAATTGATTCAGAAATCTCACATGACATGTATGACTTACAGGGCAAGTAAACTGAAAAAGAATATTGCAATTTTGTTGCATATCAATTTTCCTAGATACATTTAGTCAATTTCCAAGGAAGAGAAAATTCATAATATTTGTAGAAAGTATTCAAGTGTTCAAGTGAAAGTGCTGCAATTGTGTGTGTGCAGCGTTAGAAATTGTCACTAGTCCTATAGTCCTTGCCAAACTGCCCAATAGTTAGGGTATCATAAGGACAAGTAGAAACTTGCCATGTTAAAGGGGTTTGCTATATATTATCATTATAAGGACTAGTAGACTAAAACAGTTAGTTTCTACCGCTGTGTGTGTGCGTGTGTGTGACAGAGACTAAAACCGATTTTATAGTGCTAGCACACTGAGTTACCATGCTGCAGTTTAACATGAATACCCCACTCAAATACAGTCCCCTCAAACACTGACGCCAAGCCGACCAGTCCCCTTGTTTTAGACCCATAATGCTGAGTGCCAGGCAGGGTAACAACAAGTTCCATCTCTTAACGTCTCTTTGGTACCATGCGACCAGGGATCGAACCCCAGACCCTCCCCTCTACCATTAGACCACGGAGACGGTCCAACAATTAATGTCTGTTAATATCTTTTTATGACTATAATCCTTGACACTTGCATACAATCATGAAATATTGCGATTATTAATTAATAAAGATAGCTGCATGTGTTCTAGTTGTTATAAAGTAAAAACAAGCCATTCAGTTGATAAGGAATATAACTTACAGTAATGACAAAACTTGCAAAGTGTGCTTTTCAAGAAATATCAATTTTGCAAGTGATAAACATGATCAAATTTTGATAGCATGGTTATAATCCAGATTTGAATCGGCAGTCAGGTGACTGCGAGCACCACTTGTTTACATTGTATGTTATTAGTAAATTACAAGATGAAATCCTTTGTTTCAGTCTGCGTGATTTACTGTGTCTGCTTCCATTAAAAATGTGCCAGGTTCATACCGTTACAATGAAAACTTTATGGGTATTGTGTCTCTCTTGTAATTTGTGTGTATTTCTATATAAAATGCGTCTACCTACATATTCCACAGTTTGGTATCTCTCAACTGTTTTTCATGGTTGGCTGCATTAAAACTATTCCCGAATTATCAACAGTCACCCAACTTGCACACATTCATAAACTGCTTGTCATAAGAGGCGAGTAAGGGGATCGGGTGGTCAAGCTCGATGACTTGGTTGATGCATGTCTTTGTATCCCCCATTGTGCAGATCAATGTTCATGATGTCAATCACTGGATTGTCAGGTCCAGACTCGATTATTTACAGACCACTTTCATATAGCTGGAATATTGGTGCGCGAGGTGTTAAACAACAAACTAACAAACGTTCATTAACAGCAAAAGAATAACAAACATCATACACACTCTTGAAAACAGTCCCGGATAATGTGCGACATACTCTAAAAAATGTCATACACTGAAGTTAGGTGTGGTTATTTATCGCCATGCAATGTCTATTGACAGCAAAGCGTGGTAAAATATTAACTGGCGTTCTTGTAGCGTTTGAACTGATTTTTCTACTTGACATCATTTGACACTTCGGACACAACGATACACAATATTTAAGTTTATTTCGGATGTCATCGTGAATATAACACTGCAATGTCACACAGCTGTCTATCATGTCAAATACTAGTTAACAACTATTTCATTCATACACTCGAACCAACCTCTAAATTAAGAATCAAAATATTAGATTGCAGTTTCCTTCTAGCCCAATAGTAGTCGACAGACATGCATTTGTATTCGGCGCACATTAACCAAAGCCGTAATTTGGTTTAAAGGCACGCATCTGTCTTTTTTATAAATCAAGGTGAATTAACCATCAACAAACGAGGGGTGACTATTGTGCAGGACAAATATTCTCACTGAATAAAACTGACAGAGTGCTCCTAGACATCTACTAACCTTACTGAGGGGAATCCCTCCGGTGAGATTCGCCATTTTGTTTGACCCGTGCACCGTACGGGTACACACAGGTCCGAGATGGCTAAAAGTCATTAATAAGGAAGACGTTACTATTTTGTTGATACAAAAATAAGTGGAGTTAATTATAAGAATATTACTGACATTTAATTTTATTATTGCATTGGCTCGAAACGCAATACTCTTTTCAGTCATACATTTGAAACATTATATTGTCCTGTCGGTTCTCAGCCAAAATCAAAATAAAGGTGGCGCTGCAGGTGCTCGCGGAAGTTTTGGATTCAGGAACTCCTTCCAGCGTAATAGCGTAGGATGCGAAGTGGACGTTGCTCAAGGCAGAGGAATCGCTCAAAGAAGAAATTTAGTGTTTCACATGCTAGCAGACAAGAATATGTACAACTGAAAATATGGATGAATAGTCTTGACAATAAGTGTAACATTGACTTAGAACCATGTGAATTTATAGGTATGATGTGGGTATATTCTACCCGACATTTTGATGGGATATAGCGAAAACGGCACCTCAGCAAAACGTCACCGGGCGAAAACGGCACCGATTGGCGAAAACGGCACCTCGACTCAAGCGAAAACTGCTTCTATTGCCTGGCGAAAAAGGCACCTTATTTTTTTTTTACCTTGGTCAAAAAGGTGCTGTTAAACTTATATGGTAACTTGCAAACACCAATATAATTGTGAGATGCTAAAACAAGTTTACATTAGAAATTAGCCTCTACTCCAACTATAATCCAACTTAGCTTATACACAACACAACTTATTGTGAAAACATGACATGCTTTGAAGAAAAATAACTCAATTTAAACTGAAACTGTATTTAGAGGCCTAACATGGTGCTGTCAGATCACAATTATTCACAATAGCCTTTCGATGTGTTGCATGAGAGAAGAATGTCAGAAAACAACAACATGCTGTGATAACTGTGACCATGTAAATAAACCATATATATTACCACAAAAATCGTTCTTATCATTATTAAAAATAGAGGTGCCGTTTTCGCCCGACACATAGTAGCCGTTTTCGCCAAATGCGATGCCGTTTTCGCCAGAGAAAATCGGTGACGCTTTGCTGAGGTGCCGTTTTAGCCTGCACCCCATTTTGATATAGCCTTCATCAGTAGATATTGAAACTGCCTAGCTTTGAGAATTATTATTTTGCACAGTTATGGCGCTTGTTTTTTGTATGAATTTGCTAAAATGTTGGTAGGGTTTGTTTCAAGAGTTACTTATAACAAACTATTGCAGACATATTCATGTA
Organism: Haliotis cracherodii; assembly: GCF_022045235.1. Lineage (NCBI taxonomy): Eukaryota > Metazoa > Mollusca > Gastropoda > Lepetellida > Haliotidae > Haliotis > Haliotis cracherodii. The sequence goes on from NW_027266286.1 coordinate 60,232,135, forward strand.
ATGTTTGTTTACACACCAGCCAAGTGCTGAACTGGATTTTATTGATTTTCTGGAATTTCGTAAAATAAAGTCTTATCTTTTGTATTTTCAAGGCATCAAGTTTTTTCAAGTACCAAACCTTTCATGTTTTCTCAATGATATCTTGCAAATGTATTAGGGTGGTCATTGTTTTCACAAGTTTTTTAATGTTACACATGTATTTGTTTACCGTTGCAAACATGTGGGGATATGGATGTCTTTGTCTTCATGGTTTACATTTGTGTTGCTGATTATAAATAAAGCAAAAATATAGGATAGTCTGAAATGAAATGTAATCTTCATGTAATATTCGTTGTAGATGACTCTAGTTTTATCCTGATTTCTAACAGATTAATGTCATCCACGTAAATCAACATAATCAGGAAATAACGGTCCTCAGAAGGTATTGAATGGGTGTCGTTTAGTTCATGTAAAATGTCTGTGTGTAGCCTGAAAATTACCAATACTTATAATCTCTGTTCCAGAAACTGGACGAGGACTACGGACAAACAAGGCAATTCATAAAGGGGAGATAATTGTGTCAATCCCAGAATGTGCACTTATTACACCTGACACGGTGTTCACAAGTGATATTGGACAAGTACTTAAGGAGTGAGTTGTTTTTCAGAGTTTTTAGTGTTCACATATATAACATGTTAATGTTGGGATATACCGGTACTAATAATGATGCCCAACTACACATACATGTACCATGGTTGTTGGATAGTAGACAAAATCAAGGATGACCCACTTGACCCATTGTGACATCAGACCAGTACGAACATCAGTTACTTCTTACAAAGTTTGGGGTGGTCGGATAGCCTAGTGGTTAAAGCATATGCTCGTCACGCCGAAGACCCGGGTTCGATTCCCGACATGGGTACAATGTGTGAAGCCAATTTCTGGTGTCCCCCGCCGTGATATTGCACGAATATTGCTAAAAGCGGCGTAAAACCATACTCACTCACTCACTCTTACAAAGTTTGTTTATTTCTTGTTAAACGCCACACTCAGCAATATTCCAGCTTTATGACGGCGGTCTTTAATATATGAGTCTGGACCAGACAATCCAGTGATTAATATCATGAGCATCAATCCACACAATTGGGATCGATGACATGCATCAACCAAGTCAGTGAGCCTGACCACCCAATCCCGTTAGTTGCCTCTAACGACAAGCATAGTCACCTTTTACAGCAAGCATGGGTTGCTGAAGACCTATTCTACCCCGGATCTTCACGGGCAAGTTCTTACAAAGAGACCTACTCCTTTTTTAGCTATTTCAGGTTTTTAATTGTCAAAATGCGTCAGTCTAATCTTATTAAACAATTTGGACAATTAGGAACAAGGTTATAAAATAATTGTTTTCATTTGTCACAATATGCACAAATGGGCAAACAATTATTCTTATTGTTACAGTTCTTTCTGCCTAACTGTACATAGTGAGATGTGTTCCTCTACAGGTGTGTTCCACCCTTGACCCCTCAGAGAGTCCTGTCCGTGTTCCTGGTGTGGGAGGCGGAGAAAGGCACCACCTCATTCTGGTACCCCTACATCCAGACGTTGCCACCCACATTTAGCACACCGTTGTACTTCACAAGACAAGAGTTGGCAAGGCTTCCACCAAATGTCTATCTGAAATCCAACACTGAACAGACAAGAGTTCAAGATATTTTTGAAAATATCAGGGATTTCCTGAGAAAACACTGTTCTGATTATGACATTCTTACATATGAGAAATTCCGCTGGGCGTGGTGTGTCGTGAATACCCGATCTGTGTATGTGAAGACGCTGGAGTCGCCATACCTATCAAAGACAGACAGCGAAACAAATGTGGCACTAGCTCCCTACCTTGACCTGCTAAATCATTCTGCAGAAGCCAAGGTCAGAGTCTTGGAATGAAAAAAATCTAAAGATTACCCAAAACAGATGAAAGATTAATTGTAATAACTTGCCGATACATACTAAAAAAAAAGGTTACAGAACCCCCAATTTGTTCGTTGATTGCAATGACAGATTAACTATAGTTATCAAGTGTTCCTTAACTTCTTTTGAGAGTATTATGTCATACTGCTTCATTGTTGAGAATAATTAAGGATTGACTACAATATGTTTTGCATATATGGAGGTATAAATCATTTACACACAAACAGTGAAGACAACAGTACGAAATCAGTGACACTGTTCAGCACAGTAATGCACCACAAGCCTGTACGTTTTATTATCAGCTGGGGCGGTCGGGTAGCCTAGTGGTTAAAGCGTTCGCTCATCATGCCGAAGACCCGGGTTCGATTCCCGACATGGGTACAGTGTGTGAAGCCCATTTCTGGTGTCCCCCACCGTGACATTGCTGGAATATTGCTAAAAGTGGCGTAAAACCATACTCACTCAATCACTCACTCACCATTATCAGCCAATTAGGAAACAGGAGTCTGATAGTGGGCATGGTCTTTTTTGTTAGCGGTTTATGGAACCGACCCCTATCGCTGTCCCTGCCCGGGTACTTGCTGTAGGTCTCAAGAGTTTGGTACAAAATGTGTGATTGGAAATTGTTTTACTTGAGTCCTGTCAGGAACAATTTCGATACATGTATAAAATGATCTAATCACGCATACACTGACATTGACTGAAGCGTTATCATTAGCAAACATGCAAAAGTCAAAAGGAATGAGTAATAGTCTGACAGAAATGCGAACAGTCAACACAAGCGACGTGTAGTGTAACCATGGAGTTGTCATTAAACAATGTATCGCTTGACTAACCATGGGTCCATGCAGCCCTATGGACCCACTCAGACCTGAGGACCCGGTTACCCATCCCAGTCCTAATATCAGCCTTGGTTTGTCAGCACCATACCCATACTCCTGGGTTTCTCCAAAGTGTCAAATGGCTTTAACCTTTGGGGACGGTCAGATAGCCTAGTGGTAAAAGTGTTCGCTCATCATGCCGAAGTTGAATATTTTCAGCTGCCAGCACTGCTTTAGCAATAAGGTCCTAAAAATAATTATTCTTCATATACAAATTATTTATTTCCTGAACAAGAGATCAGACATCATTGTCAACTTTAAAATTATTATTTGCTCCGTGGTAGAGCGTCCGCCCAGAGAGCGGAAGGTCCAGTGTTCGAACCTCCTGCCGTGTCATTCCAGAAGACGTTTAAAGATGGTACTTGTTGTTACCCGATCTGGCACTCGGCATTAAGGGACTAAAACAAGGACTGGTCAGCCTGAAGTATACTGTGTCTGAGTGGGGTATTCATGTTAAACTGCAGCATGGTATCTCAGTGGCTAGCACTATGATATCGGCATAAGTCCAGACTAGTACAAGCAGGCACACTAATGGCACATCGCCATTATCGCACTAATCTTGGACACAACATTAGACCCCATTTCACCTTAAAAATTGTTATTGGCTGGTGATATTGACTGCGGGATAATAGTGTACAGTCCCATTTTAGTTACTTCCTGCACTGGCCATAATATTGAATAATAATAATGCATTTTGAATAGGAATCACTTCCAGTCACTTGGATCACTGAATTGGACTTGTTTGTTTCTGAGCAACAGATGGAGGCTAGGTTGAATGGGCAAAGCGGTCGATACGAGATTGTCACCTGTGATAGCTACCGGAAATATGACCAGGTTTTTATCCACTACAACCCTCACAGTAACGATCAGCTCTTCGTAGAATATGGATTTACGCTTCCAGCCAACCCCTTCAACGTCTACGAATTCACTGCAGGTAAATCAGGTGGAAGTTGGCAGAGCTTGCCCTGTGTAGTTCGCGTCTTCCGTTCACCATGCTTGTCATGAGCTGTTACGACAGGGTGGACTAAGTGGTCACCACGCTGACATGACTGACCTGTAATATAATGTATATATATGGTTGCTGGGTATTCCCCAATGTAACATGTCTGTATGGCTGCTGGGTATTCTCCACTGTAACATGTCTATATGGCTGCTGGGTATTCCCCACTGTAACATGTCTATATAGTTGCTGAGTATTCCCCACTGTAACATGTCTATAGGGTTGCTGAGTATTCCCCACTGTAACATGTTGATATAGTTGCTGGGTATTCCCCACTGTAACATGTCTATATAGTTGCTGGGTATTCTCCACTGTAACATGTCTGTATGGCTGCTGGGTATTCTCCACTGTAACATGTCTATATGGCTGCTGGGTATTCTCCACTGTAACATGTCTATATAGTTGCTGGGTATTCTCCTCTGTAACATGTCTATATAGTTGCTAGGTATTCTCCTCTGTATCATGTCTATATAGTTGCTGGGTATTCGCCTCTGTAACATGTCTATATAGTTGCTGGGTATTCTCCCCTTTAACATGTCTATATAGTTGCTAGGTATTCTCCTCTGTAACATGTCTATATGGCTGCTGGGTATTCTCCCCTGTAACATATCTATATAGTTGCTGGGTATTCACCACTGTAACATGTCCATGTGGTTGCTGGGTATTCCCCACTGTAACATGTCTGTATAGCTGCTGGGTATTTCCCACTGTATAATGTCTGTATAGTTGCTGGGTATTCCCCACTGTAACATGTCTATAATGCTGCTAGGTATTCCCACTGTAACATGTCTATATAGTTGCTGGGTATTCCCCACTGTAACATGTCTATAATGCTGCTGAGTATTCCCCACTGTAACATGTCTATATAGTTGCTGAGTATTCCCCACTGTAAAATGTCTATATAGTTGCTGGGTATTCCCCACTGTAACATGTCTATATAGTTGCTGGGTATTCCCCACTGTAACATGTCTATATGGCTGCTGGGTATTCCCCACTTCAACATATCTATATAGCTGAAATATCTGGCTTTATTCATTTTCTTCCCATGGTATTACAGCAAAGAGAGACTTAGATCCTTCAAAGGGTCAGATCATATGTGAGTGACTTGAAACGTCTGTACCATTGGCTCAGATAGTATGATGCAAAGACGATACTAGTAATGTCATCTTGTTCCTCGACATTTCATTCCAGATGACCTGGAAATTCTGAGGTCTTCTGTGAGCAATTGGGACAGAAAGATGGATATCATCGCAGACCTGAAACTAAAAAAGTAAGTTGATGTACTTGGGAACCAGTTATCCTTGCACACTTCTTGTTTCCACTCCTGAATAGAACAGTTGTGCTCTTGTCTGCAAGATATGTCGGTCCTGGTGTCCCAGTTAATGATGTAGTGATGTGCCAAGTACCGTATTCGACGTAATAAGCGCCCCGTCTAATAAGCGCCCATGGCGATATTTGCTAGTGAACAATCCCAATTAGCTTCCCTTCCGATTGATTAATGTACACAAGACTTATTGATTCATGTATAATACTCACTCGTGTGTTATATGCACCCTTAATTATGGGCAATTATATTCTGGAAAATATATCTGTCGTGTATGATACGTACATACTTTTCTTTTGTATCATTTGAGGCTGTCAGTATAAACTACGAAATTTACAATTTTTCAACTCTGTTTTTGTTCTCACCAGAATTATATTCTAATAAGAGCCCACTATTTCCAATTTTGAGAGCGCCCCGGGCGCTTAATACGTCGAATACGGTAATGTTATTAATGATTTAATAATAGGAATGCTCCTTGTTGCATCAGGCATCTTCAGCTATTTGTTGCAATCCAGTGAATATTGTAGTAAGAAGGAGGATATATGACAGCCAGTGTGCAATAAGTGGTAGAAGATGAGTATAATCTTTCCAATGTCCAGCTTTTTAGCATTTACATATTGAATATTTATTACCATATATGTATCAGCCACCAAACATTTTGAAGTTTATTGTACTAATGTCTTCTGAAAATACCAACATTTTAAAGCGTGTGACATATGTATTTCATGCAATGAATTATGGAAAATTGTTCTTACAGATCAATTAATAATATGTATATTACACTATCCATGCTATCTGTACAGTAGGCCTGTGTCCTTTCAGTATATGCGTAAATAAAGATTCATTGAATACATCACAGTGACCTGACCTGCAGCATAGACGAGATGTCCTGGAATCTCCACACACTGCTCAGAATAACTGCCATGAGCTGTGAGGAGCTGTGAGTTGCTACTGATGTTTTGCCGTCTTTTGACATGCTTTGAGAAAAATCTTTTCGGTGTACAATGTATTTTGAGAATTTGGGAATTTGTTTAGTCCAAATTGTGAGATTCATACATCTCATTTTTACATATATATTTACATAGGGCATCAAAAACATCTGATTTACAATTTACCTCGGTAGCTCACATGACTGAAAGTCATGTTGTCAGATCTGGGTAGAGAATAGGTCTTCAGCAACCCATGCTTGCCGTACGGGGCAACAATGCTTGCCGTAAGAGGTGACTATCGGGATCGGATGGTCAGACTCGATGACTTGGTTGATGCATGTCATTGTATCCCAATTGCATGGATCGATGTCAATCACTGGATTTTCTTGTCCAGACTTCATATTTATAGACTTTCATGGCTGAAATATTGCTGAGTGCAGCGTTAAACAACAAACAAACAAATACAGGCTGCTGTGTTACAATGGAATATTTGGACTGCAGTGTAAACCAACCACCAAAGGTTGTGCTGTTATTGAATCATATTTTATGTATCTGTTTTGATGTAGTCAAAGATGGAGTGCTGTGTATATGGGAGAAGTATCTCAAGAAAATGAAGTCAAAACTCGCAACTTTGCCAAGGTTCTTATCAAAATGGCTTTGGTCAAGAATCAGAAGTACTTGGTATGTTAAAGTTTTTAGTTATCCTGCGTTACACATTATGCAGTCTCTATCTGTAGAACTAGAACATAGTCCCAACAGAATCTCTCGCTCAGAGAGAGAAACTTCCATAAACATATGGCCCAAACACGCCTACCACCAGGTATCACGTGACCCAAGCAAGGGCTCGATCTAGTTGTATAAAACATACACAAGTGCAACCTATTATGATTACCCGTCACAGAGTGTCTGTCTGTCCACTTCTCAAAGGGGACTCCCGGTTCGCCCCTAGGTTTGTCAGCACCATACCCATGCTCGTGGGTTTCACCGAAGTGGTTAACATCTGAGACCTGCATCACTTCGGACTTTCCTCCCACATTAAGCTGACATGCCGTGATATAACTGGAATACTGTTAAAAGCGGCGTTAAACACAACTCAGTCACTCACTCACTCACTCACTCACTCACTCAAAGGGGACAAATTTTCTCAAAAACTATTTTAATTAGAGAAATGAAATTTTATATATAAACTGATATTACTGGTCATAATCTTAAAGAGTTTGAGAATTGGTGTCTTTACAGAGTTATGGCCCTTGCTCCATGCTTTTACTTAGTGCATACTGCATGAAATGGGGACAAGTTTTCTCAGAAACTGCTGAAGTTACACGTATGCATGTTTATATATGACATACTTGTCAAGACAGTGGCGCTGTATATTATTTTTTTTACAGAGTTATGGCCCTTGCTCAATGCTTTTCAAATTACTGCACAGTTTCTGCAAAGGGGACAGCTTTTCTCAGAATCTACTGATGTTACATGAATGAAACTTTGCATGCTCACCTATGAGATACTTGTCAAGACTGTTCGAAACTTGGTCCCATGAATTCTTTTTTCCAGAATTACTACCCTTGCTACATGTTTTCAGATTTGGAACATACACAGTTACAGTCCTTGATCCATGTTATTCTACAAAGTACATAGTGTCTGCTATGGGGACAAGTTTTCTCAGAAACTGCTGAAGTTAGATTATCGAAGAGATACTTGTCAAGACTGAGTTTGAGAATTGGTGCCAAAAATAATTTTGTGTATATTATTTTCTAAGGGTGAAACGATACACCGATATTCCGATGCATCGCGATACTTGACGAACGATACGATACACGTGGCTCTCTTTATCGATACGCCACAATACGGAATGCACATCTTAGTACAATGTTCCCTGGCTATAGCATCCTTCAATATAGCGCTAACTCAATTATAGAGCGCTGTAACACATAGCTCCCAAAACTTTCTTACATTTTAATAAGCTCAAGTTTCTTCACTGACACAATGTTTTTCCCAAATCATAAAAAAACACCAAAAAACCCATTATCAGCGCGAGCAGGGAACCGCCGGAAATACCAGTAAAAAAATCCGACTTCAAGTACGCAATTCAATCCTATTATTATGCTATCTGGTTATAAAAATATGTTCATTGTATATCTGGACTTATGTTTGTTATATATTTCATTAATTTTATTCAAAATTTTATTCAATATTGTTTACAGTAATTTCGGCGAAATCAAAGTGAATTCTTAAATATCTCATATATTTGATATTTATATACTTGTCCTGCATTACAAAGGTAATGCTCCCATCCACTACGATTCCTCTCCACAGGGAAATTCTTTGGAATGCTGACCGCATGGGTACTTGTTGTCACCTGTCTGGCACTCAGCATTAAGGGGCTGAAACAAGGACTGGTTGGCTTGGAGTCAGTATACTGTGTCTGAGTGGGATATTCATGTTAAACTGCGGCATGGTTTCTCAGTGGGCTAGCGCTATAAATCGGCATCAGTCCGCACTAGTACAAGCAGCCACACACACACATTTACATGCACATCGCTATGTAACCCCATTTCACCTCACCTAAATTTTTTGGAATGTACTTTATTTGCTCAACAAAAGAGTGTCGTGTGCAGCTTGGGTCACGTGATACCTGGTGGTAGGCGTTTTTTTGACGATTTATTTATGGAAGTTTCTCTCTCGGGGTGAGAGATTCTGTTGGGACTATGTTTCGGGTCTACTGATAGAGATCGCAATATGTGTAGTGCAGGATAAGTGTTAGTATAGTATAGTAGATATTGATAAGATGGAACTTATTCACGTGCCTTAATCAGATATCTAAATAAATAAGTCCCCTCATTTAACTATCTATAGCCTGATAGAAACAGTTCTTTTGTAAGGTTTAGCATTATGATTCATATCGGTTATTTTTTAGTCATAATTCTTGGAGATGTCGTCAGATTCTGAATTGATAGCTTCACGTTTTAGCTCATACATATTGAAAAATGTCTATATGTTTTTTTAGTATGATGAAATTTAGAATAATTTTACCAGTGAATATTAATTACAGGTGAGTGAAAGTGATACCCTGTCAGAACATGAAGCTTTGGCCTTGACCTTGGTCCAGGACAAGCAACACATTCTGGAGCAGACACTTAATGGCCTCTTGAATTGAACAACCACAGTTTGTCCAAACTTTGAAACTGATAGGAAAAAGCTTATCCATCAACATTTTTACACAAAACCAAAGATATATTCAAAATTAATATTCTTTTTAATAATCATAAGCTAGGAACAATAAGGAGACTGTCTATTTTCTGTACATTATTATGTCTGCCTTTTGAAAGTAAGTGTGTTCATTTCATGTTAGTATCTTACAATCTTTACTGTTTAACTTGTACCTCATCTTTCCTTGATTTCTCCTGTTTGATTAGATGTTTGTTACAAACCAAAGTTGAACATAACTGTTTATAATGTATATACCATGTACATATGATATTGTATATATGATGTACCTCTTATGCTGCAGTTTGCAGCCTGAGTGTAATAATGTTCAGTTCGGTGCAGTCTGCGAAATTCACAATTGTCACAGTCAGGTCGTAGTTGCTTTCAGAATCATCCTCAGAATGGAAGAATCCCCAACCTTGTATTTAAAGTTTTAAGTTGTGTAGTAGATTCAGTGAGCTGAGCTCTGAACAAATTACTCCAGTTATTTCTTTGGTTCAAATCCAGTATGTTGGAAGTTGATTTAATCGACAAGTGTTGTACTTCATCCATTCCCTACACACCCGTGAAGACCCGGGTTACAACAGGTCTTCAGCAACCCATGCTTGTCGTAACAGGCGACTAACAGGATCGGATGGTCAGTCTCGCTGGCTTTGTTGATGCATGTCATCATATCCTAATTGTGGAGATTGATGCTCATAATGTAATTATCTGGTCCAGACTCGATTATTTACAGACTGCCGTAACATAGCTGGAATATTGCTGAGTGCGGCGTTTAACAACACACAGACAAACATTCCATAGACTGCACAGCTTCCCTCAGTCACACAGCCATCATTCTATCCTTTGGTTCTTAGAGCTGTGAGTGGGCAGTTAGGGTTTATAAAGCTTGTCCACTGTATATGTGTATACGGCTGCTTCTTTGAATAAAATATTTTATTACCAAATCTATGCTGTCAGGTTTTGTGCAAACGACCAACACAAGACCCTTGGTTAGTGTTATGCTCAGGCTATTCCTTGGGTGGCATCAGATGCCATGTGTTGACCAGATAGCTTCACAGCAAATAACCCCCTGGGCCTACATTGATCCATCGCTGTAATGGCCTCTGGGCTAGACAAGCCAGTGGTTGGTACCGGTACACGCAACATCCTATGACACACAGTTTGTCACCAAGCCTGATCTACTTAAACCTGTCATAATGAGCAAGACTGCAGGGGACTAACTTTATACCAGAATCCCCAAGCAACTTTTTTTCCTCAGGACAACAATAATGAGTTGCTACACAGTTGCCATTGTCTAAAAGTAAAAGTGGGTGTTCACAAGGAGGTGTCACTAGTCCTTCCTGAATGTTACTGGTCTCAGGAGAGATCCCTCTCTGCTTGTTTTGGAAGACAACCAACATATAGCTGGCCAAAATCAGAATGAACCGTTCCAGTTAATTATATTGATCAGTATCCATGTGTGTTGGGACAACCACCGCCTTGTCTGCTTCATGCCCCATTGCAGGCCACCTATTATTGCTTTGTTAATGCTGATATAATGGCCTGAGTGCCGTTGTATAAAGCGATCTTAGCGCTAAGGTGATCGTAACTCCCATGCCTTATCATAGACTTATGACAGTCGTAGCGCTAAGGTTGTTTTGTACAGCAGCACCGTGATCAAATCATCACTCACACAATGTATCATTCTTACAGAAACATCAAGATGTATTTACCAATTTCCACTTTTTAATATTCAAAACAAATCAATATTATGCCTCCACAATTGGTACTTGTAGCTGCTCATAGAGTACAAAACCAACGCACTGAACATCAGACACAGATTGGCTGCTTACAAGCAGGGCAGTTCAGACTGTTAGTGACATGATGCTCCAGTTAAATATTGCTTCTCAAACATGATGAACCACATACATCTTAAAAAAAGAAAGATACGTTTTTTATATGAAAATTATCAGAGACATAAAATATGCCTCTAAATCTGCTTATATGATACTCTGAAGAATTAACAATGAGTTATGGAATTTTTAAATGTTCAGAAATATGAAAGAAACCGTCACAAAATCTTGTAGTCCAGCCATGCCTGCAAGCAATGATGTACCAGTGTGAAATGTGTAATAAATATAAAAGCCTGACTATGATGCAAGCACTCTGTTTCAACATTCAGCGTCAGGCAGCATGGGTAGTACCTTGTTAGCAGCATCGTAAATACAATGTAAAAATCTAATATAAAATAACAATCTAATAATAAATTTAGATAGCACAGCTTGGCTGCCATGCAGTGTGACATGACATACACAAAGGTAACTTACAACCTCAAGCTTGGCTATTAGGAAAATATCATGTAACCATGGTAACAGAAACAGGAATAACAAGGTCCAGAACCCATATGATAAAGTGATAGCATTAGACTGATATTCAAAGCATTGCCGTTGTGCAAAACAGAATCAAATTCCACGGAAAATTAGAAAAAAAAAGAAAAGAAGGCATCATGATCCCTGGCCTCATCTTGCTGACCATCAACACTGGTTACACACAGACATTTTGCTAAGCAAACTAAATATAGTATATATCTGATTTGAAAACAAATTTAGCTTTTCTCACTGAAAAAACTCTGTTTCATCAATGTTATATATTACTTTATACAAAATTATGAACATACACTTTGTGGCAATCACGAATATTCAAATTATTTTCCACTTACGACGCACTGTAATGTGAAGAATGGATGATATCACAGACTTATATACGTCCATGATATATATCCATCTAATAACAAGGGAGAGGTATGCAAAACTCATCAGAAAAGTGTGATAACATGAAGCTTTGGCCATTTCTGTCTCAAAATCTGAATGGTTGAGACTGTATAAAATGGAATTTGTCACAAAAGAATTTTTGTTTGTGGTTTGTTGATTTTTGTGCATATTTTGTTATAAAATCTTCAAAACATCTACAAAAAATAAAGTTTACGTAAACCTTTTTCTGAACAGTCCCACAGATGAAGTATAAATATCTTTGGTTCCATAACAAATTTCCATTTACTGTTCACTATGATAAACCCCTCTCATTGTTTCCATAGAAACTACCAGTAATTCAATCCCCGACAATCACATTTCACAGGAAAACTTACAAAACCAGCACATATATTCTTAGGATACTCTGATGAACGATGACATGCTTCTCAAAATATTCTGCATGACTATATTATGATGTAATAAACTTTGATTTTGTCAGTAAGATGAATGTATTGAACAATGCAATGAATGAACCAGCCGATGCTACAATCTGACACCAACGCAAACAGTTGAATATCGTCACTTATACATATTGCACTTACCACTACAACAAATACAACACAAATTGGAGCCATCTGTATACAACTACCAATAGTACAACAGTCGACAGGTAGACTCAAAAGTCAGGGAAATGGCCACAAAATGCAGATATCGTGAATCAACAGTCCACACCATGATGAAATCAAAGGGACACTCAGTCTTAGTTCCACTCCAGTAGGTTACCCTTGAACAGTGATGAGCTTGGATTGTAATAGTAATACCAACATGTTTCTTCATCCAAGATGGTGTGGGCTGTATTTTTGTATCTTGGTTTCAGCTACTGTCTAGAATTAAAGTGTGAATAATAACACCATAACATCAACTGGTACAAATATATCTAAAGGTACATTCCACTAATGACACACCAACCCATCTGACATTAACATGAATACGCTTGTCTCTGAAACACCCACAGTGGTTACCTCCCCTGACTGAAAAGTGTACACTACATACTACTGATGTACTATTTAATCCCATGGTACTGTACACACCGTATATAAATAGGACTTGGGAAACATTACATGAACTGTATATACCTCACAAAATTAAATAAGAATAAACATAATGGCACATTTTCCCCTCATTCTCGAACACCATGTTAAGAACCCATCAGAGTTGTATTATGCAGGTTGACGTCAAAGGAGTTGAGCAGTAAGTTGGGGGTATCACATCTCAATCTCTTATGACCCCACAGAGCTGTGATCAAAATCAATAGTTATTTAACACCCTACAAACAGACCAAGCTTCTACCTACAATTACCATAAAAATATTAACGTCGCCTATAATGAACACAAAACTCAGTATTTCTTCAAATGGAGATGATATATGGTCTTTCGTTGATAAGATATTATTACAGCACTTGGCCATTTTGTTTCCGTGCCAACAAGGTGAAGGTCAGTTGGAGAGGCAGATGTGGAAGCACCTCGTTGTATGAGAGCTGTAGTAGAGCTGCCCTAGTCGTGTGCTACATGTAACCTGTATGTCCATACATGGCAACACGTCCCTGAGATGGGCAGTCCCACAGCTTTGGCACAGTCACTTCTTCATCCCATCCGGGAACATAATTCTCACGTGGGGTGGGAATGGAGACCATGCACTTTACTTGTTTAGAGACACCATCTATAGCACACAATCACTTGTGGAACACAGGGTGTCATCCTCATATGAATTCCACCAATATATATATATGTATGTATATCCATCTATCTATACATCTACACTTTCAATCAGAAGGCTAAATATCAAAGCAGCACATGGTAAAAATACCAGTTCATGAAAATTGTCAAATCCACTAAGGTGGACATCCACTTTTACACACAAATATAAGATCCACATATCCCCAGCGATTACGTTCCATGACGTTCACGAATGCTACATAGCTTCTGTTTTCTTGTATACTGTATATACATGAACAAATGACTAGAATAAATAACGAGTTCTAACATGTACATCTGTGTATCACAAAAATTGCTTAATACCTCCTTTTGATTTTAATCTCTCAAACATTCGTTCAGAGACGACAAAACATGTAGCTAAACACAAAATAAAGTGAAAGATCCTCATCAGTGAGGCTTCCAAGCAGTCCTGGAACACTTGTCTCTTATCGCAAGTCTCACGGTAGCACATGGTTAAAACGATAGCCCCACTTCCAAGAACACGAGGAATCTGGAGATGCACATTTCGTAAGTTTCACGGTAGCACATTGTAACAGAGTTAATATGATAGTCCCACTGCCGCGAACACGAGGAATCTGGAGATGCACATTTCGTAAGTTTCACGGTAGCACATTTTAACAGTTAATACGATAGTCCCACTTCCGCGAACACGAGGAATCTGATCTCAATCGACACAGACACAATGTTTTACTGGACTGTCAAAGTGATGAATAATCTTGTTGAGAGCATCACTTATTGGTACTGATATGGCAATCTCTTATGAGTCATGCCTCAAGACACTGAGGGAAGAGGAGTCGTCCTGAGAACTCTGGCATGGGATACTTGCAGGAGTATTAGACCTTACATTCTTTTTATTGGTTTATGGATCCTCCAACCTTATTAATTGAAAATTCAGGAAAAAAATCAAATCAGAATGACAAATACGTTTTATACCGTCGATGATAAAGATTGTCATGACAACAATGAAATGCCGCTGACTCATAGCATTTATAAGGACCCAAACCAGAACAAGATTTACCTCCAAATCAAACTTTAATATGATTTTAAAAATCCTGTGAAATGCATACATTTTTCTTTCTTTTTCTCGACTTAACGTTTTACTATCAAAATCCATAAACGCCCCAAAATAGTCTTGCCTTACTAAACTCTATGAAGGAACCTGGATGGAACTTCCATTGAGCCAATATTTTGGTGACTTCTAATCTGATCAGAAACAGACAGCAAAAGGGACATGGTTTGAATGGGTAGAGTAAATGGTCCTTGTGAAATGCCTGACGACAAATGGATCAGTATCCGTCTGCCTGTGTGCTGCCATATGCGTCACATATCAACTTGAGTTTTTCTATATCTGAGTACACTGACACGAGTCTGTTCCATTGCTGGAGAATCCTCCACAATCCACCCATTGCTGGAGAATCCTCCACAATCCACCCATTGCTGGAGAATCTTGCACAATCCATCCATTACTGGAGAATCTTGCACAATCCTTCCATTGCAGGAGAATCTTGCACAATCCACCCATTACTGGAGAATTTTGCACAATCCATCCATTACTGGAGAATCTTGCACAATCCACCCATTGCTGGAGAATCTTGCACAATCCACCCATTGCTGGAGAATCTTCCACAATCCATCCATTACTGGAGAATCTTGCACAATCTACCCATTACTGAAGAATCTTGCACAATCCACCCATTGCTGGAGAATCTTGCACAATCCATCCATATCTGGAGAATCTCGCACAATCCACCCATTGCTGGAGAATCTTGCACAATCCAACCCTAATTGGAGAATCTTGCACAATCCAACCATTGCTGGAGAATCTTGCACAATCCACCCATTGCTGGAGAATCTTGCACAATCCATCCATTAATGAAGAATCTTTCACAATCCACCCATTGCTGGAGAATCTCATATCAGAATGGTAGAACCTTTTCCAAGCACTGCCTGAGATGGTCGCCACGGGAGACATCATTCCTGGCCAGGGCTCTCCGAAACAGTATTGGGCATTCCAGAGAGGTGCAGGGCTGAGTGGAGTCTTGAGCTCCCATACACGTGTAGCATACCTGGCAAAACACAATTACTGTTAGTTTGGAACACATACATTCATCTTCCTGAGGCAAGGGAGTTAACAGACTATAAAAGTCCACTTTCCACTCTTGCCGAACTAGGCTGGAATTTCGTGGCTCATGGTAGCACTACCAGTGACTATTATGTGTTATGTCCCTTCTAAGTCCCTCCTAATGACCAATTAGATTCCACCCATCATATTACTTGCATTTGATTTAAACAAAACGGCAGCGCCAAGTCAAGATGATCTGATCGATAATCAAGATCTTTATTATGATAAAATGGGTCCTACCTGTCAAAAATTACTTGAGCTACTTGATTGGTTTTTTTTAAATATCTTTTAAAGCGGAGTTGAAGTTACATATGATTTGCAAATCCTGCAATCAACCAAAATCTGCAAGGCGGTTTACGAATCAGATGTCAAGTTTTGTTACGTGAAATTGATTGGACTATGCATAGACTTGTTAGTCCAGCCAAATGCAACTCCAGCCTGGTGAGTTAACTCCCTTGCCTCTGGAAGATGGTTTCACATGTTACATATTCCCAGAACATCCTGAGAATTGCTGTTGTGCTTGTAAGTATCCTACAGTAAGGTGTAGTGGTAGAGCGTCCACCCGGACAGCAGAAGGTCCAGGGATTTATTCCCGTTAAAGGATGGTACTTGTTGTTACCCTGTCTGGCGCTTGGCTTTAAGGGGCTTAAACAAGGTTTGGTTTGTTGTTTTACGCCGCACTCAGCAATATTCCAGCTTTATGATGGCGGTCTGTATATAATCGAGTCTGAACCAGACAATCCAGTGATTGATATCATGAACATCGATCCACGCAATTGAGCTCAATGACCTGCGTCGCCTCTTACGACAAGCATAATCCCTTGATACACCAAGCATGGGTTGCTGAAGACTTTAACAAGGACTGGTCGGCTCGGAGTCAGTATACTGTGTCTGAGTGGGGTATTTATGTTAAACTGTGGCATGGTATCTCAGTGGGCTAGCGCTATAAACTGGCATCGGTCGAGACTAGTACAAGCAGACAGACAGACAGACAGCTATACAAGTGCAGTAATCTTGGATGGGACGTTAAACCCCATTTCACCTCACCTGACCTCCATCCCAGAATGGGAAATAAATACATGAAGTGTCATCATCAGCTTACCTCTGCCAGCCTGTCATGGACGGACTCCCAGCGCCGGATCTTATCCATCAGTGTGACTGCCACCATCTGTGGGTTCCGCATACATGTGGCACAGATGGGCTGCTTTGTCTGCTCATCACATACTGGGCAGTTACTCACAGAGAAGTACTGGGAAATAGTGCCCTGACAACATAACAATAACACTCAATATAACTCTGGCTGACACCCGGAAGGGAAGATGACTGAGGGAATGAGCATGTCAGTTAAATGGGGGAGGAAACGGCAAAGATGTTAGACACAGTTCTTAGACACAAACCACTTTGGTGAAACCCATGACTACAGGTATGGTGTTGACGAACCTAGAAACATAATCGGGAATTTGAACCCACAATAACAGGTTCCTGTCACACCTAAGGGAAGCAACTCCGCAAAGCGAAATACAGAGACTTAGACACCCCACACAGGTGACCCCAAATAGGGCTGGGTTTGGTGTGAGAGTATATGTATGTAATTCATTTGAACATAAAGTTTGTCTGTTATCAAAAATGTCTTGGTGTTTTAACATTTCAACGGACCTACAAAATACAATTTCAGGGATGAATTACAGAAAAAATGAGACACTATGAAACTGAAACCTGCTTCAAGAGGGACTATGCTCCAGGGCGTTGTCTGTTTTCAGTCTAGATATCTTAGAGAGTGCGATGTGTGAAACTGAGACATTATCTCCATCTAATCTCAGATTACCATTAACGATTAGAGTGACATAAATCAGAAACTTTGAGTTAGACCACAGAAGTTTTGTTTGTTTGTTGTTTAACGCCGCACTCAGCAATATTCCAACTATATGACGGCGGTCTGTAAATAATCGAGACAACCCAGTGATTGATATCATGAGCATTGATCTACGTAATTGGGATACGATGACATGCATCAACCAAGTCAGCAAGCCTGACCACCAGATCCCATTAGTCACCTCTTACAAGAAACACAGTCGCCTGTTACGGCAAGCATGGGTTGTTGACAGACAGACAGGTTTATTTGCATTAAAGGCCACGTGACCTAAAGTACAATAATTTGAGTTACCACATGAAAATATACAGACTCAAATTAACAAAATTACTTATTAAGCAGAACCGTTCTTAAAAGATGTGTTAAAAACTTGGTAAATGGCAATAATACATTCATATCTGACACATAGGCTTTTAAGTGAATAATACTGCTTATTCGACAATTTAGGTAATAACAGTTTACACTTGTCTTCATAATGTTTACAGACATAAACAACTTGAATATCATCTTCAATTGCATTGCAATGTTCACACAGAACATTATCATCGGTTGGGTTGTTGAAGACCTATTCTAACTTGGATCTTCACAGGTAGGCCACAGAAGTGGTGTTTGAAGTACTGAAATCAAATTTACTATGAGCGCCCCCTTGCCCGAGCCCAGTCCCTCTACAAATGATTGAGTGAACAGAATGTGTTCCTATTCGTGTCTCACCTTCTTGGAGTCCCCGGACACAATGGCTTGCGGCACAACACGGATCACCTTCGGCATGCCCTGATACCTGCAGGAAGTGGGAACAGAAACTTTGATGCTACGCCTCATCACATGCTACTTGTATGACTACTGTTTATTACAACATCAGGAAGTCTTAACTATCAACCAATTACTACCGGTCATATACAAGCTCACTCACTGTTTTCGAGTTCTTTCCCAAAACAGTCATCTATGAATACATGCTGCTTGTTATGTTTGATCAGCGTTTAGCAGTTGGAAAAACACAAAGAAGTGAATCTTTATGGATAACCTTTGTCTCAGGGCTATTTCTTGTCCCTTTATGACCTTGTCCCTAGCATGTTGATGTTGGGAATATTTTTTGGTTTACGAACAGAGGAATTATGTGTTATATAGACAAATATGCAACCCTGCTCATTTATCTTCTACTTTATCAATATCAAAGGCCTCCAAAACACAATGGCGTACTGACCAGGCAAAGACATCGACCCCAATGAGAGAGAAGAGTCTGTGCAATGGTGGCAGGATTGCCTTGGTGATGTAGTAGGTGCCGTTGATGCGCAGTGTGGGGTCACGCAGGACCTCGCTGGGATGTCGGACCAGTTGGATTAGTGGCAGTCCAGGGCTTCCATACACAATCACGTAGGGTATCCTCTCGCCAACACGAGGCTCCGCACGGCGGTCTTGTCGCATCAGCTTTCTGCAATCAGACATGGGTTTTCACTTGATGTCAAAGCATGAGTCATTGAAAGCCGTTCCGTGTTGAAATGAATTATGAAACGCCTCTAAATATTGGTGAACTAGGTGAAGTAATACAAGCCATATTTGTTCAATGTCTTCTGTCATCACAGAAATTGTGGATAAATACGTAAATGTACGTTTCTTTCTATGTCCTATGAAAACATGATTTTTCATTCCTGACGGCTCAAAGTTTATTATAGTTAAAGTGTTGGGGGTTATGACAGTCTAAGCACAAAGATTACTTAAGCTAAACTGCTTTCTGAAAGTAGGCCAGTGTTCGAAATAAGCAGCTGCTCGAAGGCACGTGGCAGGTAGATCTTGTGTTGGGCCTGTAGTTTCACATTTGTATGGATGCTTATGTCCTACTGTAAAATAATGTGTCGATTTATTTCTCACAAAAAGCTGCAGTTTTTTTTTAATTGACGTCCCGAAGAGTGAAGTCAGGGCCTGCAGCTTCTTAAGTCCTGATGGCAGCCTGGTAATTTATCTTATTTCAAACACCTAAGTAGGCTCAGAAATCCTTCAAGTGAAGATGATATACTGGAACTAATGTAGCTATTTACAAAGGGTACACAACATGCGCCTTGCACTCACTTGGCAATCTCCAGTCCCGGTACACACGCAGATGGTTTGTATCCCATCATGCCTCGGAACTCCTTGGCGAAGATGCAGTCCTGGATGCTGACCTTGCCCTCCATGAGTTTCTGACACTGGCGCTGGACGAAGGCCTTGACCTGTGACACATCTCGGGTTGTGAACAGCAGCTTGATACAGCGTTCCAGGATCTGGACGGAAACAATTGTATATTCTGAACCATTTCACCTTTGTACTTCTTACTACAGAACCATTCTACTACTTGACAATAGATATTTCAGAGCAGGTTCAAAAGGAAAAGCTAGCTGTAGGCACATGTTTGTAGAGGCTGTTTTGAGTAGTGCACTTGAAATGCTAATTACAACATATTTTGCTATATCTGACTGACAAAAATGCGAGGGGTCATTGAATGAGTAGTAAGTAATTTATTTCAGCAAGTGAATCGTCTTGTATAGATACAGAAAAAAAGTATTGTCCCATGAAAACTAATGATGCACCGGTGCTCCGATGTATCGTTTCAGCCCTACTGACATGAATAATAACGTGGACACTCCTTGGAGTGTAGACTTGGTGTGTCCCCCGGGCTCTGTCGTGCCTACCTTGCCAACCGCGGCACAGTTGTCTCGTCTGACCGTTTCAATTCCCTTGGCATCATAGACTGGTTCCTTCTGGTCTACTGTCTCGTAGCTGAAGCCCACGTACCTCTTCTTGGTCTGCAGGACGCATGGCATGTACACCTGGTGGAATGGAGTTAAAGAATGGTCTTATACACCCTCATCACCAATACAACAGCTGTACACCTGGCGGGATGGAGGGGGAGTGAGTTAAAGAATGGTCTCATTCACCCTCATCACCAATACAACTCGATGCAGGATGCAACACGAATTGTGAGTGAGTGACGGCAGAAGAAACAACTTTTCCACGTCCACATTCCCAATCTGAGCTTCATAACACTGTTCTGGCTGACAAGAATGATAGCTTCACTCTTAAAACCAATACAAAAACTCATATCACACAAAATAAGGATTGTAGATATACCTTTTCAAACTTGAGTTTGATTGGCTTGGGGAACATGGCTGTGACAGCGTCTGCAATTTCCTGGCCGATTTTAAATGCCTCGTCTTTACTTCGCCCCTCCAGATGGATAAACATGCTGGAAAACCAAGGCAATAACTTTTAATAGGTCATGCTTTCAGCTGATCTACATGTTTCCAAAACGATTTTCCAAGGTTATAGCCATTTTTATGTTTACTGCATTAACATCGCTGTTGGTAGATACCAAGAATGGCATAAGATATTGATGTGGGAACAGCACAAAGTCTCTTTCATTTGTTTGTTTGTTTGTTTGTGTTAATGCTGCACTCATCATTCTTTCAGCTATATGACGGTCTGTAATTAATAGAGTCTGGACCAGACAATCCAGTGATCACTACAGAGTTAATCGACACCGTCGGGATGTGATGACTCACAATGATTTGGTTGGTTTGTTGTTTAACGCCCCACTCAGCAATATTCCAGCTATATGACGGTGGTCTGTAAATAATCGAGTCTGAACCAGACAGTCCAGTGATTGATATCATGAGCATCGATCCATGCAATTGGGATCGATGACATGCATCAACCAAGTCCGCGAGCCTGACCAGCCGTTTCCTTTAGTCGCTCACCTCTTACAACAAACATAGTCGCCTTTTACAGCAAGAATGGGTTGCTGACGACCTTGATCTTCACGGGTTGACAATCAACGAAGCAAGACTGATCACCCAATCCATTTAGTCGCCTCTTACAACCTGCATAGGTTGCTGCTGACCTATCCTAACCGGTAATCCCCAGGGGGAGGTCACTTCAACAAGAGTGAGAAAATGACAGCTATCATGCCATGTAAATCAGTTGTTAATAGCATGAGCAACAAATTCACGCAATAACACACAACACAACCACCCAATCCTCACTATGATAATGTGATACAAGCATGAGGTGCTTGAGACAAACATGTCCCCTATCCACATGGGGATTCACATGTGCCAACACATCAGCCACTGCAGTGAAATGAGGAGGCTTCTGGGTGTACGTACCTGTCTGTGTCACCATAGACCACCTTTGCCCTCCACTGGGGCGTGTCCTCCACGAGTCGGATGGATCGCTCCAGGGTCTCCCGTGCCTTCCGCACAATACTGTCCGCGACCTGGGGGAGGACGGAGAAACAGATATCGTTATTCATGTTTATCAAATACGTTTTCATTATATTACCAGGTAGAGGTACATTTTGAAACATTAATTATTTTACTTATCAGTTTATAGAAATATAACCAACCACTTTCTTTTATCTCTCAATCGTTAGTACATAAAAGTATGAAAATTAGGAACAAGAGAATACTTTGAATTATCAAAATATGACTATTTTTCACACCATGCAACATTAGCCTGCAAAATGTGTTGTCAAGGCGATGCACCCACCTCTATACACGGCATCCTCCCGGAGAAGCTGGCTCCAGTGTAGCCATATGTCACGTTGGCAATCAGCTTCAGGCCCAGTTGGCGGGCATTCAACAGGCGGGACAGAGTCTGAAAGCACAAACCTCCTGCTTAATGTCTGTTTTTTTGTTTGTTTGTTTGTTGATTAACACCGCACTCAACAATATTCCAACTATATGACGACGGTCTGTAAATTATCGAGTCCAGACAATACAGTGATTGATATCATGAGCATTGACCCACCACACTATTGGGATCTATGACATGTATCAACCAAGTCAACAAGCCTGACCACCTGATCCCGTTAGTCACCTCTTACAACAAGCATATTCGCCTTTTACGGCAAGCATGGGTTGCTGAAGACCTATTCTACCCCTGTTCTTCACGGTCTGCATAATCTCTGAAATGACTTGATCAGTTAAAAACATTCAAGAGCACTGCCGGTCTTTGGGGACATTCTGCCTCTACTGCTGCCTGGAACAGCTTTCAACAACATCAACATACAGGGTAGTGAGTGAGAGGACAATGTACAATGCCACAATCAGCAATATTCCACCTTTTATATGGCAGCCTGCAAATAATCTGCACCAGTATCATCGTGACTAAAAGCAAGAGAGGATCGCTCCACTGTAATTAGTATTTTCATCACTGATTTATACCCCAAATTGTAACTCGTTTGTTTGTGTGTTGTTCAATGTCACACTCAGCAATGTTCCAGCTATAGGACAGTGGTAAAAAAATAATCGTGTCTGGACCACACAAATCAGAGTTCAATACTGTGATCCATGCCATCGAGGTATGACAACATGCCATCAACAAAATCACCCGACCATCCGATCCAATCGATAGCCTCTAATGACCAGCATAGATTACTCGAAACATTTTCTGACCCAACATCCCCCAAATGTATTTCGAAGCAGATCATGTTACTGACTAAGTTTTCTCCCAAATGGGGTGTGGCAGACTGCAGTTTACCTTGTCATGTTTATAGCCCTTCATTGCCTTCTTCACCATTAGACGGGTCTTGAGAATCTCACCCACCATTCTGTAACATACAATATTGATACATACAGCATGTTTTCTTATTACAAACAATATTCTTCAAACATTCTAACTGATAATAATCTATTTAAAACCTCACCAAACAATCTGTTTTTTGTATAATGTTTATTACAATGATTCCATTACCACAGTGTCAACCAGTCAACTGTTAATGGACGGCCAACAGTGTGAGTCGGCAGGAACCACTACAGGTAATGTCTCACCTGGGCAGGACTCCCTGTCTGACGTGATCCTTCAGGAACACAACACCATTAGGGGATATTGTCACGTCCTTCTCCAGTTTCTGAAAATAACAATCAGGGTGGCATGGACAGAGATGTCACAAAGTTAACAATGGCAACTTTTATATTACTGGTTCTGGAAAGCATTATGCCAGATGACACCCTTGCAGCAGTTTTGACTCAGTGAGTGAATGACAGGCTACAGTCAGATGTATTCCATCAGTATCATGATGGCCTGTAAATAAATAAGTCTGGGAAGGGAAACCAGTACAATACTGTATTTATGTCAGGTCGCTGTGACATCGGACAGTCAGGTCGCAGTGACATACAGACAGTCAGGTCGCTGTGACATCGGACAGCCAGGTCGCAGTGACATCAGACAGTCAGGTCGCTGTGACATACAGACAGTCAGGTTGCGGTGACATACAGACACCCAGGTCACAGTGACATACAGGCAGTCAGGTCGCAGTGACACACAGACACACATGGTAACCATCCCATACCCATCACTGTCTGTATTTATAGCAAGAATGAAGTACTTGGAGTTTATTCTGGGATCCACAGAAAACAAACCAAGGCATAGAAGAGCAAAATAAGAACACAGCATTTTCACTATCCCTCGCCATGGGGCACATTAGAACTTTGTTTGTTTACATAGTAGAGAATAGAAACTATAAAAAAAGAGTCAAATAATGGCTTAAGAAGGGTCGCTTTATGTCATCAGAAAATATGATTAAATAGGAAATTGATACAGTGGTCCCTCGCTACAACGCTACCAATGGGGTCCAAATAATTGGTGGGCGTTATAGACGATGAGCCGTTTAACCGAGGCGGAGGCGGGGGAGCGCGCTCGGCCAATCTCACAATCTTCGCCTTGTCTCGCACGTTGCAATGTTGTTTACGGTTCATAGTGTAAAAAATATATCCATTATGTTTTCGCCATTTGTTATTATTTACAAGCCTTAACTGTCACATTCAATGTTAAAATGAGAAATATTTAACGGTTTCTGAGTTATGCTCTGGAAACGATTTCGGGATGCACACACAAACGCACGGACAGAACCCATTTCAATATCCCCCGCCAACTTCGTCAGGGCGGGGGATAAAAAGAGGCCTTAAGAAGACATAGGCACTAATTCATGTCATCAGAAAAATGATTAAATGGGAAATTAATATACACAAAAGGACCCTTCTCTGGGAAAAATTATTTATAGCACCATTTCTCGAACTCATTCTTGATAAGTATCTCTTAGATAAGCAAATTTCAGTAGTTTCTCAGAAAACTTGTCCCCATTGCAGACACTGTGCACGTTGTTATATAAAATGGATCAAGGGCTGTAACTGTGTATCATCACAATCTAAAAAACATGTAGCAAGGAAGGTAACTCTGGAAAAGATTTTTTTACGGGACCAATTTTCGAACTCAGTCTTCACAAGTATTTCTTACATAAGCATGCAAACTGTGATTCATGTAACACCAGTAGTTTCTGTGAACATTTGTCCCCATTTCACCCAGTATTCACTAAGTTGAAAAGCACGGAGCAAGGGCCATAACGAGTAATATCAGTGTGTAGAATTTAATTTCTCTTATTTAAATGGTTTTTGAGAAAATTTGTCCCCTTTGAAAAGTGGACAGGTGGACAGACGGAAAAACAGAAGGAAAGACGAAAAGAAGGAAGGATGAACTCCATTCCTATTCCCCACTCCACTTGGTGGCGGGGGATAATAAAGTTTCTTTGTTGTTCCCTCACCTTCAGCTGTGCTGGTGGTATTTTCAATGATGAACATCCAAATTCGAAAGGGCCCTCACTGAAAGAGAATTTTGAACATGAAAATCAAAACAACACGAAAGAGATGGTCATCAGTCCACAATTCCACAAAACTGTTACAGACCGTTCCAGTTTACTTTAATAATCCTCCTTTGCAAGCGGCAAATCTCACAGACACAACCCTGCGATGTGAATTACAGCACCTCAACAACTGTACCACTGGCATCACAGACGAGTAACCTGGTGTTCAGTGTCTCCACTTACCATAATCCACGTAATAAGTGCCCAGGGAGCTCTCAAAATTAGAAACAGGGGGCTCTTATTAGAATATTATGTTGGTGAAAAAAACAGAGTTGAAAGATAAATTTCGTGGTTTATAGTGACAGCCTGAAATGTTTATGTACGACAGATATATTTTTGTCAGAATTTAATTGCTCATAATTAAGGGTGCAGTAAACATGAGTGTGTATTATACGTCAATAAATAAGTCTTGAGTACATTGATCAATCGGAAGGGGTGCTAATTGGAATTGTTCACTAGCCAATATATCAGCAAATATCGCCGTGGGCACTTATTAGAGCGGGACGCTTATTACGTTGAATACGGTACTTGGCTTTAGCAAGAGTCTGGACCCTGCCGAGGCACAACCAACAGACACAACACAGTGAATTATAACACCAAAGACAACTTTGCCACCAGCACCCCAGCACAATTTGGTTTGGTTTGTTGCTAAAAGATGCACTCAGCAATATTGATGTCATGAGCATTGATCCATGCAATTGGGATACGATGACATGCATGAACCAAGTCAGTGATCCTGACCACCCGATCTTGTTAGTCGCCTCTTACGACAAGCATAGTTGCCTCTTACAGCAAGCATGGGTTGATGAAGACCTATTCTACCCCGGATCTTCACGGGGCTCATCTCAGCATGAAGCTGACCTGGTCTCCATTCCACAAAGATATCTTAGTGGTAAAATAATTGTCGTAATTCCCTTACTTCATCATAGACCCAAACAAAAAGTAGTGCTAAGATCGTTTATGGAACGGGCCCGAGTGTGGAGTGTCTGAACTTACTGGGCCTTGGCGAGCCTCTGGACCCTGCCGAGGCAGGTGGAGAAGCAGTAGTTGTAGGCGATCATGATGGAGGGGTAGAGGGACTGGAAGTCCAGCACCACCACTGGGTTGGGGTAAAATCGAGACTCCGGCTCCAGAGTGAGGGGGATGCACTCTGGGGCTTTCTGACGTGCCCGCTGCTCCACGCTGGGGGATGCTGGGAGGAAGTTCATGGGCTTGGCCAGCCTCAGCATCATTGACTCCACACGATACTGGAACACAAGCAACACAGGTCAAGACAGTCACAGACTCCTGGTTTCAATGGAAAAAGAAATATAGAGCCAAAACAAAAAACAGGTGTTGACTCTAGCACACACAGGAAAGAAGTGATGTTTTTCCCGCCTTTTTGGACAGAAGAGCTGAAGAGCTACATGTGCTGTTAAGGGAACAACTAGTTGCGTGTATTTGACAGTGAAGAGGACTTCTGTTGAAAATCTGAAGATTTAGTTACAGTGTGTCTGCAGCCAAAATACAGGATTTATGGCTATGATGTAATAGAAGTAGGGGATTCGCAGGAATTATACTCTTTGAACTATGAACAAACCATGAACTTGTGACATCCACTCACCTGCGAACCCCTGGAGAGAACGTGGTAGAACTCAATGCCAAACACACGGGCAAACTCGCTTGTCTTGCCAACCAGGTCCAGTTGGTCCATTATCTGTAGAACGCCCTTGACCTTTGTCACATAGTGTTCCACCACACGCCACCTGGTGGCAAACAGTCATCATTACAACAGAAGGTCAATGTTCTTGATGATACTATTACTTCTCCCTCCCTAACTAAACAAGTATTTCTAAGATAGCATGCAAACTTTCGTTCATATATCTTCAGCAGTTTCTGAGAAATTTCGTCCCCATTTCACACAATATTTACCAAGTTGAAAAGCATGGAGCAAGGGCCATAACTCTGTAATTTGAGATCGTTACCAGTAACATCAGTGTGTAAAATTTCATTTTTCTAACTTGAATAAATTTAGAGAAAATTTGTTTATACTGAGAAGCAGAGAGATGAATGGTTGAATGGAAGGATGGATGGACAGATGGACAACTCCATTCCTATGTCCCCTGCCCCACTTCGTGGCGGGGGATAAAAACACCAATGAATGATTGAAAATTGACTACAAAGCAGTCAACAATATTCAAGTGTGCGAATGACTGAAAATTGTTCTGCACAGTATTCAACAATATTTCCGCAGGCCTGTGCATAATCAAGTCTGGACCAGTATTTGAGGCAGGAGCACAATGCACAATCAGCCATCGCACATGGTGACCACTCAATCCTCAATATAATTTCAGTCATTATAATCTATTCTGAATCCCAATAGGAGTAGATAAACTAAAGCATAAAGATATAGAGCACATGACTCGTAATCGTTGTGGCACCTTGACACTAGGACGATCACCAAGTGGTGTAACATCTCCCGAGCCACTTACCGGTAGTGGTGGGCCCGGTGGTTGAACCACAGGCTGAGTGTGCGGGTGGTGTATAGGGGCACACGTCGATGCAAGATGTGGAATGCAGTGTTCTCAAAACTGTAGATGTTCAAGGTCACCTGAAAAACATTAAAATGTGACAGTGCAGCAGAAACATGAGAAATATTTGCCATTTTCTACAAACAAATGCACCATAAGTTAAAAAAGGAATAATAATTTGAGTTTTTCTGAAACAATGTTCCAGCGTTTCCAACATTTCATTTGCCTAAAGAGATCTTAGATTTAAGAAAATGACACATCAACCATACAGGAAAATATTGTGAAAAAAAACTGGTCTTACTTCAAACTGACAAAGAGGCTTCTTGTCTCCATATAATGTTCAAAATTGCAAGTATGGAAACCAAATTTTTTCTAATTGTTTTTAATCAGGAGAGACAATAATTGATTGGATGAAAGAGTGCTACTACTACAATGACCCAATCATCTTGGAGCCACCTAGGTCAATGTTGCTCACCTCGTGTCGAAGCAGACGCCACAGATTGAGGACAATCCGTCCAGTGATGTTGATCTCCGAAGTGTAGTCTGAGCCCCAATCATTCCCGCCTGCCTTGGCACGGTTCCCTTCCTTAGAGTCTATACAGAAAACACTTCCTCAATACACCTGGCTATGTGCAAATACATAATAAAACAAGGGTTTATACTTTGGAACTGAAAGTCAACCAAACGAAACTGCAAGTAAGTGAGTGAGTATGGGTTTACGCCACTTATGGATTCACTTATTCCAGCAATATCACAGCGGGGACACCAGAAATGGGCTTCACACATTGTACCCGTATCGGGAATCGAACCCGGGTTTTCGGCGTAACGAGTGAACGCTTTAACCACAAGGCTACTCGACCACGCCAAAACTGCAAGGAAAAAAAACCTCAGCGCTACGACTGTCATAAGTCAATGTTAAGGTATGGGAGTTACCATCACCTTAGTGCTAAGAACGCTTTGTACAACAGCACCCAGGACTGGCATCCACAACAAAGGATCCAATGTCATATGTTCCCAAAGTCAAAATGAATGACAACATTACATGTCAGATAGTCAGTTATAAACACATATATCCCCTTGTGATAAATACCTGGTGTGCGGGATATCCTTGTGCAGAGGTCAGTGCCGAGATGCGTTGCCCGCTGCAGGACGAAGCCCCAGGACAACATCTGTATCTCGTAGCCCACCACAATGTCAGGGTCATATCTACATAGAGACAACACCAGCTGCTGAAACTAGTCCTCCAATATCACCAGTTCAGTTTACAGTTTACTGAAGTGATTTTGCAACACTGATCATTGGTTGGGAAAAGCAAACGATCATGAATGAGAATACGAAGAAAAATTGCTTCCTTTTTCTGTATCCATAACGTCTTTAACTTAACAATAATAAACAAATATGAGTTCTTAGTGGATCTTAGATTTCATGATCAATTGCTTGGTTGGTAAAAGAACCTAATCGATCATCGATGAAATCAATTAACTGGAAGTAAGTTTTAGAAAGACTCCAGCTTCACATTTGTTGCTGAAGAAGCACTTGTTACACAGGATCATGTCAAAATTTAACATAAAAATTTAAAGTGTTATAAACAAATACATCAGTTCTGACACTCACTTGTGAATTAGTTTCACAAAGCTCTCCACAAGTTCTGTTTCATTTGTGACATATTCGGTGTTGATGTCTTCTACTCCAGACTTCTTCAAAATGGAAGCCGTCTGCCTCCGAGTTCTAGCCAGTGATGCATCAGCTTCATCACTGGACCTTGAAATTCCCAGTTTGGGCTCAGGTCTGGCCCTTGATGTTGAAGGCTTGGGAGAGACAGGCCGCTGTTCGGGTCGAGCCCTTGATGTTGATGGCTGGGGAGAGACAGGTCGCGGTTTGGGTCGAGGCGAGTTAGGCATATGAGCAGCTCGGGCAGATGCAACATCTACAACGATAGCCCCTGTGATGTGGCGTTCTCCTTTAGCAGGAGGAACATCATTGAAGATGGAGTAGAAGATGGCCTGCATAGTATCAACTTCCGGGTCAGGGCGAAGGTCGCCACGGGTCTCTACGTGAACTTCCATACTCATGACAGTCAAGTACTGATGCTAGAATCAAACAAAATCCATTTTAAACTCAGACACAATGTAAAGATCCGTCAAAGCCGAGCAGTCTTAGCCTTTATAAAAAAAATTAATAATAAACAGCTAGGTAACAATGTAAAGGCTAGTCACATCTAGCAATCTTAGTCTTAGTTCGATGATGATGATGATGATGATGATGATGATGACGACAACGATGACGATTATGATAATAATACACTTAGGTCAAATCAATCCACTGATGCATGCTTGTAGGTTACATCATTAACCTTATCTAAGTCTATATAAAGTTCCATGGTTCCATGGTTTTCAGAACAGGTATTTTCTTTTGCAAATAACGTTTGTTTCTAATCCAATTAAAATAAAAAACAATATTTTGTAAGTGTATGACAAAAAGGTTCAATCGTTAAGGATTACACAAAAACGTATCACCATGTATGAATTCTACAAGGAATCAGAATATGCCAAATATTCCTGCTCCTGAATTGTGAGTTGAAATGAAATATTCTTCCAGAAGCTGAAAGAAATGCATTAACCTGTAACTTGCTGATACCTCACCTCATGTAAAGCTTTAGCGTCCTGGTAGTTTTGTTGTGTAAGTTTAAATCCATAGGCATTCTTGGGAGTGGGGCCATCTATTTGGGACGTGCTACGCTTGGGTGTTGGAGTGGCCAACTGGCTCTGCAAGGAAACACAGAGTTGTCTCACCATTATAATTCCTACTTTTGTCTTGCTAAATTACGTTCCACATAATATTAGATTTCCTGTTGAAAGAATATATATAAACTACACACATTTAGACACAATATAATTTTCATAATGCTCCTTATGTCTGCCAAAGAAAAGGATGCAGTAAGACGAGTATTCAAAGAGTGTAGTTAACATATACTTGTTTAACAATCTGAGAAAGATTTGTCTTCATCAAATAGTCATAAAATGTTAGAAATGTTAATTAATACTAATTAACAGCTTAGTTGACAGTTAGCAAATTATATCATGCATAATTGAAAGTTAAAATAAAACTAAATATTATTACATAAAAGAAAAAAAGTTTAAATCAGTTTTCAAGCTCGCATGTGGAATATTGATTATCTGGTGATGATGGTCTGTGAGACACAGGACTGGAGCAGGGTGCCATTGTATAAACAGAGAATCTCACACAAATGCCTTTTGATACCAATTATATCAACACAAGTTCATAAAAGTGGAAAGACTCCGAGGCTTGATATATTTGATATCAAAAGACACGAGGGTGAGATTTTATTTATCATCCAACATCATTCTTCCAACTTCTTCAGTTTTTAGACTGTAATAAGCAGTGTCTAAGTGTAAAAAGTACTGCTAACAGCTTCAGTAGCGACCCTTGAAGATTCCGGGGTAGAATAGAATAGGTCTTCAGCAATCCATGCTTGCCATAAAAGGTGACTATGCTTGTCGTAAGCGGCGACTAACGGGATCGGGTGTTCAGACTCGCTGACTTGGTTGATGCATGTCATCGATCCATATTGCATCAATCCTGACTAGTACAAGAGAGCGCACGCACGCACACACGCGTGCGTCGCTATATAAGTGCAATTATCTTGGACGCGACGTTAAACCCACTTTCACCTCACCTTGGGGACAGCCTCACCCCCAGTCAGGTTTGGGTAGTGCTATCCATATGAATTCATTATTTGTTGCATCGCTGACTACAATCATGCATGTGACAACTGGGACTCAAAACCGAAATTATAGTCCGAGTTAGTGGACATTCTAAAGCGAGATCTTCCATGGGTTGACAATGTACCTCAGATCAGAGAACCTTCCATTGATCAGTCTTACATATCTCAGGTTTATTCAGCAACACCTACTGAAAGACTATTGTAAACATGCTCTTTTGATAATTCTACATCAATATGTCTACTGCTTCTAGACTGAAGTACAACCAGGGCAAATATTATGGGAAGTGGGTGAAGAGAATAAGAGAACAAAGAGGAAGAGGCCTAATTCTCAGATGATTAATACAACCAATGGAACCAGTACAGATAAATAAATACCTGAAGGCCACATTAGAGACAATAAATCCTTCAAACATAAATATAGGAAATGAGAAGGGTCAGAGGTCATTGAGGATGCATCACCACATACGTGGAGGTGCAGTATGTGCTCCTCCAACACTGCAGTAGGTGCAGAAAGAACAAGCAGCAGGTGCCCCTTCCAACACTGCAGTAGGTGCAGAAGGAACAAGCAGAAGGTGCCCCTTCCAACACTGCAGTAAGTGCAGAAAGAACGAGCAGAAGGTGCCCATTCCAACACTGCAGTAGGTGCAGAAAGAACAAGCAGAAGGTGCCCCTTCAAACACTGCAGTAGGTGCAGAAAGAACAAGCAGCAGGTGCTCCTCCAACACTGCAGTAGGTACAGAAAGAACAAACAGAAGGTGCTCCTCCAACACTGCAGTAGGTGCAGAAAGAACAATCAGCAGGTGAACCTTCCAATACTGCAGTAGGTGCAGAAAGGACAAGCAGAAGGTGCTCCTCCAACACTGCAGTAGGTGCAGAAAGAACAAGCAGAAGGTACCCCTTCCAACACTGCAGCAGGTGCAGAAGGAACAAGCAGAAGGTGCCCCTTCCAACACTGCAGTAGGTGCAGAAAGGACAAGCAGCAGGTGAACCTTCCAACACTGCAGTAGGTGCAGAAAGAACAAGCAGAAGGTGCTGCTCCAACACTGCAGTAGGTGCAGAAAGAACAAGCAGCAGGTACCACTTCCAATACTGCAGTAGGTGCAGAAAGAACAATCAGCAGGTACCCCTTCCAACACTGCAGTAGGTGCAGAAAGAACTAGCACAAGGTGCCTGTTCCAACACTGCAGTAGGTGCAGAAAGAACAAGCAGAAGGTGCTCCTCCAACACTGCAGTAGGTGCAGAAAGAACAAGCAGAAGGTGCTCCTTCCAACACTGCAGTAGGTGCAGAAAGAACAAGCAGCAGGTGCCCCTTCAGGTCAATGGGAAGGAGGAGAAATGAATCAAAGGATGCAAGTAAGTGAATTTTGTTTTACACCACACTCAATATTCTGGCCATATCACAGTGGCCTGTAAATAACTGAGTCAGTCCATGCAAACCAGTGCCTGACAGTGCAAGCAATGAAGCTCGTCTTTGGGACTGCTGACATATAATCATGCAGGTCCCACATTGTAATTTCCTAATCCTCATTAGTCAGCTCTGATGACAAGCATGGTAGACTAGAGACCTTTTTTTGAAAATGTAGGCACCAAATTGCCAAATGCCATTGCAACCTCAATTAACCTTAAGTCTGTAGAATACATTATTGATTCATTTGTCTGGATTTCACAAGATCAAACAGTTATGTGAAAAATGTTCAAACAAACCATAATTGATCATTAGTTGATCATCAATCATTTGATTCCCATCAATGAGAGATTCCCACCCAAATATAGTTCAAAACGTCACCACCACAGTTACAATACAGGCCATGTGCTGATCGTGTCTCAGTGCTTGGCACTGGTAGCTGCTATGTATAAATGTACTACACAGAGCTGAGATTAACATTCAGATTGAAATATGACACATGAATGCATTATTGAAGGAAATTCTTCACGCCTGGTACCTATCCTTAATGTGACGTCGCACTAACATCTTGCTAACATTTTAGAAAGTACTGTAAAACCCCATTAATCTGTCTGATGCGTAGTGGACTACTGTCTCCAAGAACTAGTGGATAGAGCGTCTGCCCAGAGACTGCCTCCATGGTCTAGTGGATAGAGCGTCTGTCCAGAGACTGCCTCCATGGTCTAGTTGATAGAGCGTCTGTCCAGAGACTGCCCCCATGGTCTAGTGGATACAGCGTCTGTCCAGAGACTGCCTCCATGGTCTAGTGGATAGAGCGTCTGTCCAGAGTTTGCCCCCATGGTCTAGTGGACAGAGCATCTGCCCAGAGACTGCCTCCATGGTCTAGTGGATAGAGCGTCTGTACAGAGACTACCCCCATGGTCTAGTGGATAGAGCATCTGTCCAGAGACTGCCCCCATGGTCTAGTGGACAGAGCATCTGCCCAGAGACTGCCTCCATGGTCTAGTGGATAGAGCATCTGTCCAGAGACTGCCCCCATGGTCTAGTGGATAGAGCGTCTGTCCAGAGACTGCCCCCATGGTCTAGTGGATAGAGCATCTGCCCAGAGACTGCCTCCATGGTCTAGTGGATAGAGTGTCTGTCCAGACTGCCCCCATGGTCTAGTGGACAGAGCTTCTGCCCAGGGACTGCCTCCATGGTCTAGTGGATAGAGTGTCTGTCCAGAGACTGCCTCCATGGTCTAGTGGATAGAGCTTCTGCCCAGGGACTGCCCCCATGGTCTAGTGGATAGAGCATCTGCCCAGAGACTGCCCCCATGGTCTAGTGGACAGAGCATCTGCCCAGAGACTGCCTCCATGGTCTAGTGGATAAAGCATCTGTCCAGAGACTGCCCCCATGGTCTAGTGGATAGAGCATCTGCCCAGGGACTGCCTCCATGGTCTAGTGGATAGAGTGTCTGTCCAGACTGCCCCCATGGTCTAGTGGACAGAGCTTCTGCCCAGGGACTGCCTCCATGGTCTAGTGGATAGAGTGTCTGTCCAGAGACTGCCTCCATGGTCTAGTGGATAGAGCTTCTGCCCAGGGACTGCCCCCATGGTCTAGTGGATAGAGCATCTGCCCAGGGACTGCCTCCATGGTCTAGTGGATAGAGCGTCTGTCCAGAGACTGCCTCCATGGTCTAGTGGACAGAGCATCTGCCCAGGGACTGCCCCCATGGTCTAGTGGATAGAGCATCTGCCCAGCGACTGCCCCCATGGTCTAGTGGACAGAGCTTCTGCCCAGGGACTGCCCCCATGGTCTAGTGGATAGAGTGTCTGTCCAGAGACTGCCTCCATGGTCTAGTGGATAGAGCTTCTGCCCAGGGACTGCCCCCATGGTCTAGTGGATAGAGCATCTGCCCAGGGACTGCCTCCATGGTCTAGTGGATAGAGCGTCTGTCCAGAGACTGCCTCCATGGTCTAGTGGACAGAGCATCTGCCCAGGGACTGCCCCCATGGTCTAGTGGATAGAGCGTCTGCCCAGCGACTGCCCCCATGGTCTAGTGGACAGAGTTTCTGCCCAGGGACTGCCCCCATGGTCTAGTGGATAGAGCATCTGCCCAGGGACTGCCTCCATGGTCTAGTGGATAGAGCGTCTGTCCAGAGACTGCCTCCATGGTCTAGTGGACAGAGCATCTGCCCAGGGACTGCCCCCATGGTCTAGTGGACAGAGCTTCTGCCCAGGGACTGCGTCCATGGTCTAGTGGATAGAGCGTCTGCCCAGAGACTGCCCCAATGGTCTCATCATAAGGCCACTGCCTCGCTAGAACACTTCCAACCGCATCCTACCAAAAGACATTAAAAGATTATACTTGTTTCCCTGTCCAGGGGCTAAAACAATGTCTGGTCGGCTCAGAGTCAGAATACTGTGTCTGAGTGTAGATCCATGTTAACCTGTGGCATGGTATCGCAGTGGGTTTGCAATATAAGACCAGCATAGTCTGCACTACTACAAGCAGACACACATTAAGGTTTTTGTATGGACTGACAAATCAGGGAAACATAGTCATAACCCACATGTTGCTTAAAGCCATTGCAACAGTACTTGTTTGAAAGGCAAGGTTTCTCAATCTGGATAAACAGGTTCCAGAAAGGCAGTATGTGATGGAAGGCAAGGTTTCCGGATAAACAGGTTCCAGAGCAACACTACTTGTTTCATAACAAGATATAGCCATGGAAGATGAAACATAGGTGCTGGCCGTACCTAATGGCCAATGGTTATTTCAAACACTGGTATGTATGCATGTTCTGATTGCAACAGGTAGGGTATCTGTTAACTGAAGAAAAAGGGAACCAAGCGAAATTTGACAGAATTAAATTTTCCTCCCCTCCCAGCTATTGGTTCCATGTCTGACAAACTCTCCAGGTAACAAGCTATATTCTATGAACTAGATGATCGCAGAAATACTGAGTCAATGTTTCCATTCAATAAAGCTCCAACGTATCGTACAGTGTTCTCCTGATGTTCAGCATGAGGATGACACGTGTGTGTTTTAAAGGTAATATCATGTTCATCATTTCCAAATTATAAGCCACATATCAAAGCTACAGAAGCAATGGAACACATGCATATCATGCTCTTGGCCAAAGCAAACACTCATCCAACATGGAGTAAATAGAAACTGAATAACTGCTAGCATGTGAAGCTTGCATGCAGAACTGGGTTGTTAGAATGAGCTCTCATTTAGGTGTTTCCATTCAGAGTATGTATTACATTAAACAGAACACTAAAAAATATCAATAAAAATAATTAATATAGTAAAAATTTAATGTCAAGTTATATTCAACCATGTTAATTCATGTCAAGACAAACAGACATATATACTACTCAAAAGAAGTCGAAGAACACCTGATTATTTCATATTACTATCGTAAATCTGTCTTGCAATGAAAGCTTAACTGTAGTAAAACGAAAGAATCGGATGTTCTTAACTTCTTTTGAGTAGTATAGAGTATTTGAGTAGTATGAAACATGTTTCTCCCAACCACCCTCACCTAAAAGACTTAACCTGATCCTTGTTTTGAAGCTATACGGAAACACCTAAATGTAGCCAATGAAAGCATGGCATACCTTGATGCAGGTACATTATCGTTGCACAAGCTGATGACATAAGCCTCAGCAACTGATTAGTATGAATATTGTGACCTACTCTACAGGGGAACAAGCTCTACCAACCTTCAACTGCGAGGCAAGAATTGACCTGCGTAAGGACGTTTCAGTATTGGAAGAGAGTCGGCGTATGGGGCCTGGTTTCCTGGGGGTCACAAAGGGACTACTGTCATGGCTGCTGCCGGCAACTGCTTTATCACGATTGGTCGAGATTGGAGTACATAATGGGTCAGACCAATCAATTGATGTGCGCCGTACTGGGGTGCTATGGACAGGGGGCAGGGACGACTCACCCGGATCAGTGCTCGGAGGTTTGGACGGAGTCGGATTACTTTCCTTCTGATCCCAACGTGATTTCAGCTTATCACTTCGCTTATGAGTAAGTGGACTAACTAATTCTTTAACACACGAGTCTGTTTTAACCACGTCCCCATCGGACACTGTCTTTTTCAAATGAACAATCTGTACTGGTGGTGATGAATCATTTTCGGATCTGTTCAAGTCTCTGTCCCCAACACTACAGGGTTCTTCCACACTCCTGGTGTCAGTCACACCCTCCTCCGCATCCTGCCGTCTGCTTTCTCCACCTTCAGGAGAAGCATCCATGTCCTGATCACACTTGTCAGAATTTTTCCCAAAAGAGAAATCTGTTTCAACCACAACGTGCACATATTCTTTTGATTCCTCATCTTCCTCAACATTCATATCATAAATATTCGTGTATTTACCACGTCTAGGATGACCTAGGTCCTCATGTGCTGCCAAGTCCTCATCCGGAACATTCAGATCCACCTCTGTGTCAGCATCATAAGCACTCATCCCTGACTGAGGTCTGCTCACACATGCTGGGTCATCCTCACCAGCTTCAGAATCACTCACATAACTAATCTGAGCAGCATCTTTCCCAGAAACAATGTCTTCAACACAAGTGCCTGTATCACGTGTACATCCTGTAACACCAATGTCTCCAGTGTCTGTACCATCGACACCACCGTCTCCAGTGTCTGCACCACTGACACCACCACCGTCTCCAGTGTCTGCACCAGCAACAACACACTCAGCACCTCCGGATGGGTCACTGTCACTCACACTGGAAACATTCCTGGTACCAACAAGTGTTGACTCATCATCAGTTCGGGACTCTTCCACAGTAATCTCTGCAGCCAGTTCACTAAAATGTACATATTCCTCCATCCCCTTGTCCTCGGGTCTGCCACCATCCTCTATCCCAGTGTCTGTGACTGTCTCTGTCTTAGCGTCCGTCTTGATCCGAGCTGCCTTAGTCTCGAACCAGTGTTTTACATCCTTACCCCTGGGTGGCAGATTGCAAGGTGTGATGGCAATGTGTCTGTCCTCGCTTAACATAAACTTAAATTCAGGGTCCTTATCCAATTTCTCCCACAAAGGTTCAATAGTCTGAGATGAAAACAAGTTATTGTCAGCTGCAAACACTGATCTCCAATTTTTAAGTCCTTCTGTGCCAGCAGACGTCTCAAACTCCTCCAGATCCCTCACCTACAAACACAAGGCAAACAATGTCAATGAAAATCCTGACGAACAAAACACATCTTTATGAAAATAATTCTTCACATCTGAGAATATCAAGTACCCTCCAAAATATTTTGCATCAATTATCAGATAACATTAACTGAAACATATCAACTATTATCTCTTTTGACATCTAACCATCTTAATTATTCAGTATTTTAGTTTGAAGATGTATTATTTTATTCTAAGTTTAAAATCAAATGCACAGGAACAGCTTGTAACACATGCTCATCGACAATACATGTATTATGGGAGGAATTAATACATTACATCTGCAGACGTGTTCACATGTACGTTCACTCTGTTTGACTTCACCTGTTTATCCTACATCGTTTGTCATATCGTACAAACAATAAGACACTCTTAGGTACTGGTATAAACACTTATACTTCCTGTATAAGGCACTAGAATACATCACACACAGGCTACTATATCTTACAAGAAATGCTTATTGAGAGATAGTTTTGAAAACAATCACAAAGAAACATTTTCTTTGCAGCAGATTTTTAAAAAGTAGGTAAAGCCATCACCGTGAAAACTACAAACAACAAGACAGACCATCTGTTCACTATGGTGCTACTTAAATCTGTCACGCTAGGTCTTCAAGAGAAGAGGTGGTCAGGTAGCCTAGTGGTTAAAGCGTTTGCTCGTAACGCCTAAGACCTGGGTTCGATTCCCGACATGGGTGCAATGTGTGAAGCCCATTTCTGGTGTACCCCGCCGTGATATTGCTGGAATATTGCTAAAAGCAACGTAAAACCATGCTCACTTACTCTTCAAGAGAAACAAGTACTTTTTGTAGAATTTGGTAAAATACTCAACAGGATCTTATTAAACAGCTTACAAAATATGAAAATATAAATTCACCACTGAATCATCGGTCATTCATAAATAAACATCATAAAAAAATAGTTTTAGTTCAGTGTTTACTCGAACATGGTTTAAAGGGGCGTCGTCCCAATATTTTGGCTGGAACATATAACCACTTGATTCCACACCACACCCACAAAGTAGAAGATATTATTTCCCATTTTGACACACCAAAACTATTTTGAAGCTGAAATTAGCAGAATCAAGC
Source organism: Haliotis cracherodii (assembly GCF_022045235.1). NCBI lineage: Eukaryota > Metazoa > Mollusca > Gastropoda > Lepetellida > Haliotidae > Haliotis > Haliotis cracherodii. The sequence goes on from NW_027266286.1 coordinate 60,271,523, forward strand.
AACATTCAAGCTTATCTCATCAATAATCCAGCAAGGAAGGTGTCTGCAAGGTATTATCAGGTCTGTGCATGCAAACCAGTGGTTGATAGTGTGAATACATATGCTTAGTCGAGATATAAATAACCCCAGCAACATAGGTGAGGCTTAAGGATTGGTTCAAAATGTCCATCACCAAGCAGCTATTGTATACAATAAAAGACAGAATGGGATACCGGGAATATATTCATGCCTCAAAACCACCAGGCATATAAGCTGCATTTGTTCTGAGATGAGTCCCTTTTAATTTGTTTCAATTCCTTTTCTTTAATGTAAGTCATTATTATACCACCTTTCCTTGAAAACATGAAAGAATATATAACAAACATAGAAACTCAAACTGAGAGACATTAAACAAGGGACTACTGGGAAGAATACAGGCAGGACAGGAGGAAGGAAGGAAGGAAGGAAGGAAGGAAGGTTGTGCAAACAAACAAAATATATCTCACCCTGTTTGACTGAAGCTTCAACACTGTCCCACCCAGTTCCCTACAACACAATCAAACATGCCCTACTGAACAACAGGAGCACCACAGGGTCACAACACTCAACACAAGCAAACCCACCTCGCCAGCCCAGCTAGCACTAACCTTGTCCACTGTGCTACTTACTCGGACTTAGTTCCTGTTAACCCTTACACTGTTGACACTTATGGACATTTTATGGAACAGTTTTGTAATGAATGAAATGTTGAATGCTTCTGCATCCACTTGTATAAATATATTTGGTTCTGAAATCATTTTTGGATACAAGTTTGAATTATGTCAACAGTCTAAGGGTTAATACAGGCGATATATAATCCATGGGTTTGAAACTGCATGTTGTGATACAGGAGTTGTGATACAAATGCTTTTGACCTGATGTTTGGAATATAATTATGTTCTCTTCCTATTAAATGAATGTACTGTCACAGAACAAAATTGTCTCAGGACTTTTCACTTGAAAAAGTACTTCCTGAGTCCTACATGCTCTCACGTTGATGTGATTCAGTATGTTTTTTGAATTAACGTATTAAAAATTAAGTACTGTTTACATCTGAACAAATCCCACAGCCATGGCCAGAAAGCCTGTTTTGAAAAGATGTTTAATTAACTATTTCTAAGCACCTCCATCAGGGAACTCAGGGAACTGAAGCTTGAAGAACTCAAACAAAAAGGCCTTCTGGGACCACTGATCATTTAATTTTCAACTTGGGAATATTTATACATACTGACTTTGTTCCCAGCATATATTTTTTAGATTGATTAATGAAATGAATTGAAATACAGAAAATCTGGCAAAATGAATAACAAATAAATCCCAAAACTGTAGCATATAAAAAAGGGAAGTATGGACAGCCTACAGAATAACAAAACTAAACATTATGATATATATATACCACATTTAACAGCAGCTCCAAGTCATTTCCAGGTGATAACTATTCAAATGTCTAAAAATTTGAGCAGAGGTGGGGCACGGATGGTACGGTCATCTAAGATGCCACAATTCACTGTGCTGTGTTGCATCCCTTGGGCACCCCAGAAACCAACGATTGTGGGTTCGAATCCCGGTTCTTCTCGATTATGTGTTTAGGTTTGTAAGCACAATATCCATACTTGTGGGTTTCACCAAAGTGGTAAATGTCTAAGACCTGCATCACTTCGGGCTTACCTCCCACATTAAGCTGACATGCCATGATATAACTGGAATACTGTTCAAAGCGGCATAAAATGCAACTAAAACTCAAAATACACTTATCTTTTCTCCAACAAAGTAGGTTCTACTCTTGTGAACTAAAGACGAACAACTTAATGACATGTTAGATGAAAATACAGTGAAGATGCAAAAGCTAAATGATGGAACAAAATATGCTCATCAATTCATGAACGAAAACATGATGTCTCATGCAGGGGCAAATCATGACACACCAACATGAAAACTATAGCCAGGTCATGGAGCATGCCTTGAGTGGAAAGATGGTCCTTCAAATGATGGGAGCTAGACCTTTCTTACGGAGTCCCGTTATTTCACTTCAAATGATATTACAGAAGCAAAATCCTGATGAGCGTTACCTGACCATGTACTTATTTCCCATGTGGTGCCTTCTTTAAAACACACTTCAAAGTAATATACATATATTCCCAGGTCCTCTCACACCAATAAAGCGTCCCCAAATGAAAATCTGTTTTTAGACAGTTCAAAATTAACATTCTGGGCCCCGTTCCACAAAGCTATCTTAGCGCTAAGGTGATCGTAACTCCCATACTTTAACACTGGCTTACGATAGTCGTAGCACTAAGATCCATTTGTGGAATGGTGCCCTGACCATAATAGGCACCTGTTTTGCCATCCACAAATTCTTGATGTCAATACGAGAGAACAATTTGTTTTCATATTTATTGGACTGATTTGTGATTAAACATTTACAATTTCAAGATCTGATGATACTGTTTGTGACAAACTTAAGTTGTAGTCATTAATTAATTTAACCTTCTCAAACACATATTTCTTTCATCTTACACCTGTCATTCACTAAACAACATCTCACCTGGGTTTATCTGGCAAGTCATCAGGGTTGCTGCAGTAGGCGTTTTGGGCAGTGTGGCTGTACAACCCATACATATGAGCCGACACCGAGACTAGATCCCTCGTAGGGGGATATGTCTGTGGTCTCAGCACCACAGAGCCGAAGTATACCTCTGGGCTAGGCAGACTTCCTCCACTGCTGCCACCACTTGAACCCTGGGAATGTCCAGTCGAGTCTCGTGCAGAGTAGCCTCCCCTGCCACCGTTCTTGTTCTTTTTGGGTTTGTCCTCTGGTGGGTCGGAATGACATGCTTGCTTCCTTGGTCTCTTCCTTGTGGCATCTGTTGGTTCATCGTCTTCATCCGATGATATGTCTTCGTACTGGGACGTCTTTATAACCACAGGGCAATCCATGTCATAATGTTCTGGGAGGGTGCTTGCATTTATAGCATTCTCTCTTGGAGTCAGTAAGTTTCTGACACTCAATTTCAATTCACTATACTTTGGATTAGAAGCACCTTTATCTGCACCTTTTGCCTTGGAACTACTTGACACTGACCAGTTTTCTTTCTTTGAATCGGTTGAATTATTTGTGTCTGAATTTCGTGATTGGTTTGAGGAAGAGTCATGTGAGAGGCTTGCAAGTTCATTTGAGCAAGCCTGTGAATTAGCAGGGCTATTTGTAACAGAACTGTAAGGTCGAAATGATACAGAACTCTCACATTTGGATTTATTAACACTTTTGAAAGACAGTTTATCAGATGATATAGAATTTTGTCCACTGAGTTTATCTGGAACACTGGCATCTCGACTTTTGTCTGACCTCCAAGAATGCTGGGAGTCGGCCATACAGTCGCTAAGGGTACAGTCGGACACCCGGGGGGACCGGTGAGGGGTGAGGCAGGGAGGAGGGGTCCTCCCACTGTCATGGACAATACTGGCATCAGAGCTGGATCCTGACGGCCTGCGGTACCGGGCGCTGCAGATTGGGGAACCAAGGTTGGGAGGTGAGGAGCAGCTAACCTTCTTCTGCTTCAGATCTCTGGTCAACTTGTTTATTTCTGATAATGACAGAGGTTTCAGTAAAACCACAGCCGTCTTCAAATTATGTGAACATGTTGCTTGTTTTGAGGTTACTTCACTTTCTGAACTTGCCACATCAGATGAAGATGCTGTTCTGGTCTCAATGAAGTCAGCAATTTTGGCATCCACTTGATCTGGTTGTTGGTCATTTTCCAAGTCAGAAGCCTTGGTATCGACTACATTTGAGGCCTTGGTTTCACCTTCAACTGGTGTCTTAGTCTCGACCAAGTCTGGCAACGAGTCGGATTCAGTACCCACTAAGACTGACGCTTCAGGGGACCTTGTCTCCTTATTGTTCTCAACACTTGACAAGGGTGTTTCATATATGGAGTCCATGGACACATGAGCAGAGGCTCCTGAGGTAGATGCAATGGCTGACGTGGAAGGAACACAATTACCAGTTGGAGTGTGTTTCTCCGTCTGGCTGGTGTTATCAGAAGTAGACTTTGGTTTGTCATGGACTTTGAGTAGCATATCTTTGTCCCCATCCTCCGGTGAGAGAGGGATGGGAGGAGATGTCTCTCCTTTATCCGACTGAGGTGGCGACACGAGAGCCAGCTTGTACATCACATCTTCATACTTTGTCTTGTAATCATCTGTGCCATCAGCATAGGAGATTGTATCTGTCAGATTGGCCAGCGTGGCTTGGTGCAATACTGACAGGCTGTTCATCAACTTGCAACTACCACCATTAGACTTTTTCCTCCTGTGCCTTGTAGACAGAAATGCAACCCCAAGACGCTGATTCGGAGTCAAACTCTTTCTCTTTCCTTTCTTATCTTGAACATATGTCAGCTTTGATGAACGGTAAGGTGATTTTGCCTTCTGTTTTTTGTGGTGAGGTTTGATAGTCACTTGAAGATTTGGCCGAAAAAGGGCCTCGCCACAGGAATCACTAGAGCTACTGTCATGCACAGCTTGTCGTGGAAGAGAATAATTGTAGGGTTGTCCTGGGCTGTAGCCTGGCAAGTAACGAGCACTGATCTGATTCTTGCGATAAGACTCAACTGCACTGGAATCCAGATAGCTTGGCTTCGGAGCTGGATACACAGCTTCTGTGGGAAATCCCTGATGCTGAACATGATACACTGTGTGCTCTGTGTGAATATCATTCACGGGATAATATTTGTCAGGATAGGTCTCAGTGATAGCTGTATTCATTTTGCTTGTTGTTGTATCCTGTTTGTTAGGAAAGGAATGTTGATCTTTGTGAGTGTGCTTGTCAAGTGATGGATGTGCGACACCAACTTCGGGGGGCAAAACAGTGGAGGTAGACAACGCATCAACATCAGCAGTTTTGTCAATACAATCCTGTACAGTTTCTTTCCCACTACCCTTTTGTTTAGAGGCAGATTGTTTCGGACATACCACAGGTGTTGATGATTCTTCATTATTTAGTGATGTCGATTCTTCAAGCCATGTTTCTAAGGGTCTGCTCACACTAGGGTAGTCAGCTAAACATATTTCTGTGCAGTTATCACTGTCAGGTTTTCTCTGATTTGACCGAAACTTTCCCGTTCTCTCATCCAGCACAAAGGCAGGTGTTGATGCCCTTGAGGACTGGAACTCGGCAGGTACATCCGACAGCTCGCTCTCTGACGACTTACAGTTGATGATTCTGCTCTCCATCAAGTACTCTGATATCGTGGAAGTTGACTCTGCCGAAGATGGCCGAATCAGGTTACGATGAACAGCTCTATCAAACAGACGTTTCTCGTCTAGATGAAAGGCAAAATAGTCATGGACATTTATTGATGGGCCTTCTAATCTGGGGCGTTTTAGTTTCACCTGCATAGATCTGGATCCTCTAAATCTCCCCACAACAATATAATGAACACCAAGGATCATATTCTTGAAAGCATCATCATGTTTATGTCTTCTTTGTGCCTTTCTGGTTTTTCTATTATCATCACCTTCATCAAACATATGTTTGAAAGCCTGCGGCGAGTAGTTGACCGATGGTCGCTTGCTCCTGTATCCAGAACTACTAGAATCATTTCCATCTGAATGCTTCCTCTTCTTCAGCTTTTTGGACCGACCAACAGCGCCATCACTGCTGTCCGAGGATTCCTTTCTGGAGCTGGCTCGAGAGGATGCTCTGGAGTGAGGTATGGAGAAGATTGACTCGGCCTCACTGGAGTGGTCCTTGTCACTGTAGAAGCCACTGGCTATTGTTGTCTTGGCAACTGCACTACATTCAGGAAGAGGTGCTGCTGTTTCTGGCATCACCCTTCTGACAAGAGCTTCAGGCTTCCTGTTCTTGTCAACACCAGGAGGAGCCACTCTTGCGTGTTCTTTGTCCTCCTGATCAGACTCTGTTAACATTAAAGGTGGCGTGTGAAGAGGACGTAGTTGGTCAGGTGTGTCCACTGGCACAGTCTTCACAGATGATTGGACAACCAGAGGGTCTTCTAAGGAGGAGAAATCCACTGGAAAGTGCCTAGTACTGTCCAAGTCAGAGGAGGAGTTGTGAGTTGACCGCTTAATTTCCAGCCTTTCCTCAGTTGAATCGGTCTCCAAGTAAACTTCGAAAGGTAGTGGTATTGTTTGAGATGAACAATCAGTCCCTCTTGAGTTTCCTTCTTTGGCTAACCTTCTATCTACTGTTCCACATATATTCAACAGCTGATCCTTTTTATCAGATTCAATAACAGCCACTTTCCTAGCAGTTTTTGACAATCCTACTGATACTTTTTTAGTGCCAACAGTATCAGGTATATTATCCTTCACAGCCTTCTTTACAAAAGAAACAGATTTTACTGCTTTTTCTTTCACATTGTTTTTTTCAACACAGACAATAGGCTTTGGAACTTTTTGATGTTTTTCACTCCCTTTTTCTTTGTCTGACACACCAACATCCATATCTTCAAAATCTTTTGCAGGTTCTACATGCACGGGAGTATCTTGAGAAAAACTGACTCTGTTACTTTTGTTTGTAAGTTCACAAATAGGAATCTTGTTGCTAGGTGTTCTGTCCTGCTTCTGTGCTGACAGTGTTTCTTGTTCAAGGACATCTTCACTCATTGCACTGTCACTAGATATTCTGTCATTGTTCTGTTCTAAGAGTGTCTCTTGCTCCAGGACATCCTTACTCATGTCACTGGATGTGTGCTGGTTCTGACCCGAGAGTGTCTCTTGTTCAAGGACATCTTCACTCATCACATTGTCACTGGATGTTCTGTCAATGTTCTGTTTCGAGAGCGTCTCTTGCTTCAGGACATAGTCACTCATGTCACTAGATGTGTGCTGGTTCTGCCCCGAGGGCATCTCTTGCTCCACATCATCTTCCTGTGCTTCTGTGGCAGAAGGTGTCCTGTTCCAGGTCTCTACCGAGAGTCTCTCCTTCTCCAGGCCATGTCCATTTGCTTCATCAGGTGATGGTATTCTGTAACAATTCTGACCTGAGAGTGTCTCTTGTTCCAGAACATTTTCATTCACTTCAATGTCAACTGGTTTTCCATTCCGGCTCTGCACAGAAAGAATCTCTCTATCCACACCATTCTTATTCATTTCTGCTTCACTGTCACAATTCTTCACTGAATGTATTTCTCTCTCCAGAACATTTTCAAGTCTACTAGGCTGCTGAACAATTTCTAAGTTCGGCTTAAACTGACAAAGCTTTTCTCTTAAAAGTTTCATTTTGATGCTGTCATCACAGCTCTTAGGAGGTAAGACTTCTGGCAGTTGTGTGCAAAATGACTCCATGGCCGAAAACCGTCGTTTGTCCCTGTTCTTCCCTTTAGCAGGACTCTTGTGAAAGATATCCCCGAACTGACTCAGGACAGGCACCCTCTCCTCAGGTTTCTTAGAGTACATGGGGTGAACTGGCTTCACAGTCGGCATGGTTGATAATACTTTGGCTGGTACATGATCAGCTGAACTGCCCTGGTATTCACAAGAAAAAACATCAGACACTGGTGGACACAAGGGAGGTTTTGACAACTTCTCAATGTCTTTTGCTGTTAACTTTGGGATCCTAACAACCTCCCTACCAATTTTCAGCAAACTGTATCTCCTGGCATCCATTGGGTGCATTCTGACTATTTTCACCTCACTGCTATGAGATAAGGATGTGTGCCTGATCTTCAGTCTCTTAAACACAGGTGTTGGCACATGGAAAGCATAAGTATATGCTGCATTGGGCAGCAACACTTCTTGCCTTTCAGGAGTAACCAACAGCTTCTTCTTCGGTGGTCGTCCTCGTTTCTTTGGACCAGGAGCACTTTGAACAATACTTGTGTGAACAACTCTATGATGCGGAATCATATTACCATTTTGACCCCATGGGTAATATGAAGGTGCCACACCTGTTGATTTATTCATATTACAGTTGTAGTAATAATCTTGGCCCCAGCTGTAACCTTCTCGCGAATTAGTCACGCGGGTGTCAGAATTGGTTCTCTTCAAGGACAACTTGGATCTTGAGCGGAAATTTGTAAAGTTAGTGTCTGACACACTTGACACCAAATTGATCAATCCTGTCAGAGATGATGGGCAGCTCTCCTGCCTACCATCAACTCTCACAGGGGAAGGCAAATCTAGATTTGTCAGGTATGGGATTCCAGGCAATTCCGGACCTAACATTGAGTTTTGAGAACATTGTCCATCTCCACCCGAGTCGTACCCGCCCGGCATGAAGTCATCACAGCCAGTCATGTCAATCATGGACTCATTGGCAGACTCATTGCTTTCATCCACAGACAAGGAAGGGGTGGAACCACCCAGTAAGGTCTGAGGAGATGCCCCGAACAGATCATCTTGACTATTGTCTCTGGAGGGTTGTCTTTGAACAGATGTTGAGCAATCACTTGAGGTAAGTTCCACTGATGTCATGTTGGGTAAGGCATTGATGTTGGATGATGTCTTTTCTATCAACTTTTCAAAACTACTGTCGTCTAATCTATGGTCATTGGTTGAGCTGAGACGTGTGAGAGAAAGCTCACTTTCACTACTGTTGGAAGCGAGTGAAGCAGATGAATGTAAAGAGGATCTGCTCAAGCTTCTGTTCATGCTGGAGTCCTGAGTTGATGGTGCAGGTGAATTCAGCATCTCCTGGAACGATGTTGTTGCCTCTCTTGAAATAGTTGGGAAAACAGGCTGGTTGGAGCTCGTGGGCTCTGGATTAAACGTATGACCAGCCATTGATGTGTGCTGCATGGGATGTGGCAATATGTGTGGCGGCATGAGAGGTGATGTGTGTTGACCTGTGAGTGTGGATGAAGCGTGTTGAGATGAAGAGGTCAATCGAGGAGACTGTTGAGTTGAATGAGACAAGGAGTGCTGAGACAACTGTGGTGATGAATGCTGAGCATGTGATAAACCTGATGTGATATTTGGTATATAGTTTGGTGAGACTTGCTCGGGGTGGCCCATGAAGTTTGTGGGTGACCGTGTTGAGAAGGAAGGCTGTTCATGGAAGCCCTCCTGGCTGCCATAGTGTTGCTGGTATTGGTTGAAGTTGTAGCTGCCACTGTAGTTCCTTTCTGATGCGTGAGCAGGCCCGCTGTACCCAAGGTTCATGTCGTCCATGTGTTGTGGGTAGCCCTGATATGGTTGATGGCCTTGAGATATCATCTGCTGCTGCTGCTGTTGCTGCTGTTGCTGCCATACAGTATGTTCCCAGTTACGTTTTGAGGTCCCATCCAGCTCTCTAATCCTATAGCTCGAGTCCCAAGGGCGAGCATATTCTCGATTCAGTTGAGAATATTGTTCTCCCCCAGGAGAAAATGGAGGTTGTTGTTGTCCCATCCTGTTCTCACTGTAGCCTGCAGGTGGATTGTATACGCTGTTGTCGTAGTTGCCTCGGACACCATCTCTGTACTGTTGGTAACCTTGGTTACTCTGCATGGTCATCGGCAAGTGCGATATGACCTGACCCCTCACACCCAGCCTCTTCCTCTGGGCCACTGGTGCATCTGGAAATAAATGATTCAGCCATAAGCTACTGACAGGAACTGTATGCTATCAAGGACACATGTATGCAATCAAAGACATTTCTGAGTAATCAAGGTCTTGTGTGTCATCAAGACATCTGTGTTCAATCAAAGACTTGTGTGTAATCAAAAACATATGTATGTAATCAAATACTTGTGTTTATCATATAATGGGTAGGTTTCTCGGCAGGATAAAGCCAACGGATAAAAACAATATCCGTTGGGGTCATATGCGGATAGAGATGCAAATATCAAAGGTCAAGTAGGACTACTTTCAGTGTTTATAAACAAACATGGCGTCGCCCTTGTCATTCGGCCATCGAGTCAGAATTAACCATCGGGAATCTGGATAAACTAAAGGGATAATTCTATCATTATCAAAAGAACAGTCTAATATACTGAAAATCAGTGTTTAACTGTGACGTAGCTAAGACATTTTATAAGTTTTGGCAACTTTGGAGATATAAATTTCGAAACAATTTTGCAAGGGCACTAGGCCTAGCCAAGCAGGATCAGTAGCCATATCTGTGCTTGAAATCTTTTCCACAAATTAAAATAGGTGGATTTGGCCGAAATATGTTTGAATTGTTACCTTGTTTCGTTTTGTCGCTGTGTGTACGTCTGATTGCACTTAACGTTATGACAGGACAGACCGACTGTCAACAACATCTGAACGTGGCCGTGACCTCTCATAGACTAGGGTTAGAGTAGCTTCCCTTTGAGAAAGGGCAGCTACTCTAGCGGACAGACCGATGGATTGCCACGAAAGGCAAGTAAAAACAATTGTTGTTTTGTGGATATGTTGCTTCGCCACTGTATAAGAAACAGATTTTAGTTGGAACTATATTGGCTACTGTCACTGTCCGACTGACACATCACTTACCCTGTGACGTAATAAATATTAATGCACGCATTCCAGGAAAACTCACAATGTATAGGTAATGTTTGTGAATGAGGGGAAGCAATTTTCAAGCACAGAATTGAAGAATGACATTATATGATAAAGAGGTTATCACACTTGTGTGTTTAGGGATGGTAAATATCCTGTATTAGGAATAAACACTATGTATTTAGCTCGCCACGGCACACTAAAATACAATGTTTATTCCTAATGCAGGATATGTACCATCCCCAAACACACTTGCGTGATAACCTCTATGTATGTATTTTTTGGCATAAAAATATCATTTATACTTATCCTGATCATATTATTACTTATCTCCCTCCATTTCTGAAAGGTAGTGGAAACTTCCTGAAATGTGTTCCCGGAGAACAAAAAAGCAGCTCACCCGAATGCACCCGTGACCTGCGCATGCACACTGGAAACAGGTGTCCAAGCCGGTGTACTTTCTCATTTCCCTTACCTAACGGCCGAAACACAGAGGGAGAGGGGACAGCTAGGTGGGCACTTTAGTGTAGGAGTCAGAATAAGTATAAATCATATTTTTACTCTAAAAAATACATATTTTATTTTATCCTGACTCATGCTAATTGCTTGAATCCCACAGTAGGTGGTGGGTTCCACCTGTGTGTGTGATCTGTTAAATTAACCCCTTGAGAACGTGATAATCGTCTTTATATCAACCTTCATATCAACCTCCTTCTTGTGAAAGAGAGGAATATATCTTATAGATTTGATGGATTAAGTGAAGTTGGCTAAGGAAAATAATTTTTCCCACTTACTTTAAACGATTATAGTGTTAAGAGAAGGTCACAAACTTAACACAATCATTTCACTCATGCTCTGAATTACTCAATAACACAGGGAAACATTGACTCTCGGTCATTGGTCGTGGAACAGTAACCTGAGGTCAGCAAGTTTGTATGAGAGTGGGTGAGTACTTGTAGCATGTTCTATCTTCTAGTCAGTTGTATCTGAGGTAATGATTAGCAAAGACAGTATCTGATCTCCAGGTACAGCCTTCCATAAATGTCGGGATGGAGCAGTTGCTGTGAAGCGCCAGGCATGATGCTATGGCTCTCACATCAGGCGGATGGTGGATCCAGTCCTGCCGCCTTGTAGGCTCTTAGGATGACTGCTCCCATCCAGGAGACAGTTGTTCTGGAGACTTCTGCTGAACTACTCCTGGATAACAGAATGAACAGTCTTCTCAACCTTTGTCTCCTGGAGCTTGTCCTTTGCAAATAGATACGTAATGCTTGAACTGGGCATAGTGACAAATCCTCAGCATCCTCTGATCCCAGGATGGAATTGTCAAAGTGTCGATATCTTCCCCTTTGATACGGTAAGTATCATAGGCAGAACAATCTCTGGATAGTGAAATGATGGGGAGTCTATCGGCAATGCAGGCTAGTAGTTCATAATCTTCATAGATGGAAGGATGATCTTCCAATCTGGTTGACTATTCTTCCAAGGTAGGCTCGAACACATCCACTTCCTGTAAAGGAACGAGGCGTTAGGAACGGAGCTGTAGATAAACGGCATGAAAACTGTGACATCTCCTCAGAGCATGGCGTTGACAGGATATCCTTAGACATCGTCTGGAGCTGCTGCATAGCAGTACAGCTTGCTGGGTAACGCTGACTACTAAGTCTGAATTAGTAGTTGCTGCTGGTACTGCACCTTGTTGTAATAATCTAGGTTGCTTGAGTGTTGAATACTGCATGGACGTTGAAGCTGCATGCAGGTTTGTTGCTGTGTGAATGTCAACAGCAACTTGTGTGCTTCTTCTTGAGATCAGGGGCATAGGTGGCCCAGTCGTCTAAGGCATTGCGATTCGCTGTGGAGAGCTACGACCCTTGGGCACGCCAGAAACCTATGATTGTGGGTTCGAATCCTGGTTTGCCAGCACCATACCTGTGCTTGTGGGTTTCACTGAAGTGGTAAACGTCTGAGACCTGCATCACTTCGGGCTTTCATCCCTCATTAAGCTGACACACCACTATATAACTCTGATACTGTTAAAAGCAGCGTTAAACCCAACTCACTCACTCACTTCTTGGAGATTGAAGATTTTGCTCCGGATCAGAAGAACCTGCAGGTGTCTTCTTCAGCGATCTAGTTGAACCCCTGATAAGGGTGTCAATACTTCTGTTGCAAAAGGAAGAAACTGTAGAGCTGACTGGATGGATCTACGGGGAGGGAAGATCTAAGAGAATTTCTCTGATGTTAGACTACCTCTCCTCTCAAGAAAGTGTAGGCGAAGTCCAAACCTTCTTCATTGAAGTCATCTCTGATGAAGATGATGCAGAGCGAAATGAATCCCTACTCTTAATCCCTACTCTTAATCCCTCTGTACTGCAAGCAGGTACTGTGGAAAATCTCCCCCCCCACCCCCCAATCCTCCTTTGTGCTAGCTGTAATGACAACCACTGGGAGCTAGAGGCCTCTTCTGCCACCCATTACAGTAAAGTCAATCAGCAAACACAATGTAATTACCTGATTTTTCATCAGAGGCTCCATCAAACTGTGGTATATGGCCGCCGTCATCCTCCTCCTCTTCATCCTCCTCCACCATCTCACTGGGAAGGAACTGGGAGTCTGTCCATGTGTCGTCCATACCTTTCAAGTTATGCTCCTCAGACTCGCTAAAATAGAAAATAACTCATAACGTTTGTTGTCAGCCCAATCTCCTAAACATCTTATCATCTGATAAATTGTCAAACAGTGAGTGAGTAAGTATGGTTTTACGCTGCTTTTAGCAATATTCCAGCAATATCATGGCAGGGGACACTAGAAATGGGCTTCACACATTGTACCCATGTCGGGAATCGGCACGATGAACGAATGCTTTAACCACTATGCTACCTGACCACCCCAATTGTCAAACAGACATTGTGAACATCTTAAGTAAACCTCAAACAGCAAACCCATCATGAACTAATGTTTCAGTTTATTATTTTTTTAAAAGAAGCATTTAATAACACAAAAGTAAATAAATTTAAAAAATATTTGATTGTCTCCCTTTGTTCTTTCTTTGAGTACAGTCACAAATTTAATCCTTCAAGATGAAAGTTCTGTGTAGCACTGCCTCACCCATGCTCCTCGTTTTCCCCCTGCAAGGCCTCTTCCTGATCTGCCCCGTCCCAAACTCTCTGCGACATCTCCAACATCTCCTCCTCCTCCTCCTTCAGCACCTCCACGTCTACGATGCCAGTGTTGCCTGAGATGATGCTGTCATTGTCCTCCAGGGCCGACACCTGGGAGGCACTCAGCTGGGAGGAGACTGGGGAGGATTCGTCGGCCAGAGCGGCCAGCACATCCGCCAGAGACATGTCTGGACCATCTGTCAACAAACCAACCAAATATGTACATGACTGAGCAGCGAAAACAGTCTATCTTACAACAGTGTTGACCAACAATGCAGTCTATCTTACAACAGTGTTGACCAACATTGCTGTCTATCTTATAACAGTGTTGACCAACAATGCACTCATCTTACAACAGTGTTGACCTACAATGCACTCATCTTACAACAGTGTTGACCAATAATGCACTCATCTTACAACAGTGTTGACAAACAATGTACTAATCTTACAACAGTGTTGACCAACAATGCACTCATCTTACAACAGTGATGACAAACAATGCACTCATCTTACAGAGTGTTGACCAACAATGCACTCATCTTACAGACTGTTGACCAACAATGCAGTCTAACTTACAGAATGTTGACCAACAATGCAGTCTATCTTACAGAGTGTTGACCAACAATGCAGACTATCTTACAGACTGTTGACCAACAATACAGTCTATCTTACAGAGTGTTGACCAACAATGTAGTCAATCTTACAGAGTGTTGACCAACAATGTAGTCAATCTTACAGAGTGTTGACCAACAATGTAGTCAATCTTACAGAGTGTTGACCAACAATGCAGTCTGCCCTACATCAGTGACAGTGTTGACAATGGTACCTGAGTTTTGAGAAGTCTGTGAAAAGCTCTGGCTAAAGGACAGGACTCTCTGTATGGATTCCAAGCTGATGATGGGCTCTTCCTTCCCCTCTTCCTGTTTCTCCTCTTCACCAACATCATCCAATATGACTGTGCTCTGGGAGGACTCTGACTGGTCCGAATCTGAAACGCGTGAACGGTGTAGTTATACATTAATACACTTAATTTTGGTTTTGATCACTGCAGTACTTTCTGAGTTATCCTGACAAAAATCATTGAACAGGATAGTTAACTGGTTTATGGGTTAATGCTAATCAATCTGGTTATATCCCTGCATGTGTTCAAAGTGCTAAAACTATTGTACAGTCCTCAAAGTTCCTCTGGAGGCATGTGCTGCCTACCTTGTGAGACATGGAAGGTGACTTGTGAGGCAGGTGTCGCAGAGAAATCGTCCTGAGAACCCTGGGACATGTCTGACTCCTCATCTGATTGGCTGTCACTGAAATAAACAAACAATGACAAAATAAGGTCTCACAAATGTGACAAGTACAGTACTTCCGTCACAAAAATATTTAACATATGTTGCGAATCATTTTTGTATTGTTGAAAACAGTATTTTGGGTGGTAAATTAATCAGACATGATATACCTTTTACACCTCAGGAGTGTTGGCAGGAGCGGCTAGTTATGGAGTTCTCCCCCTCCCCCTTCTCTCAAACCCAAACTGTTTCCATTAATCAGAGTGAGTGAGAAAGTTTAGTGCCACTTTTAACACTATTTCAGTTTTATCACGGCGTGTCAGCTTAAAGTGAGAGGAAAGCCAGAAGTGATGCAGGTTTAATTGGTGAAACTTACGAACGTAAACACATAATCGGGGTGAACCAGTATTCAAAACAACAATCAAAGGTTTCTGGCATGCCCAAGGGATGCAAATCTGCACCGCCATGAAGATCCAGAATAGAATAGGTTTTCAGCAACCCATGCTTGCCGCAAAAGGCGACTATGCTTGTCGCAAGAGGCGACTAACAGGATCAGGTGGTCAGGCTCACTGACTTGGTTGATGCATTTCATCATATCCCAATTGCATGCATCACTGGATTGTCTGGTCCAGACTCAGTTAGTTACAGACCGCCGCCATACAGCTGGAATGTTGCTGAGTGTGACATTAAACTATAAAACTATTTGTTTGGGTATTTATAGGCTTTTACAAACTTACAGAAAGGGTTTCTGTTGTTCAATGATCTCCCGAAGCCTCTCTCTGAGAATACATTCACTCTCTGCTACATCAACGTCTGCTCGATCTGAGAAGAGGAAAGGTAAGTATCAGGACAGACCTGGTATTAGGTTCAAGGAATTGAACTCTTCCTGACAGAATTCATGAATCATAGAACAATAGATAACGATACCTTCAGCCTAAGAAATTGGCACTAGTCCTACAGTCCTTGCCAAACTGCCCTATAGTTAAGGTATCATAAGGACTAGTAGAAATTTGCCATTTTTAAGGGTTTTGCTATATGTTATCATTAAAAGGTCTAGAGGACTAAAACTGTAAGTTTCTACCGCTGACCTTCTAACTACAGCACTAGATGTAATACTCAACTGCTCAGAGTTCAATACGGTCAGTCCATTCAGTACACAGTCCATTCAACAAATTGTATATGTTTGTCATCCATTTCATTTCACGTGACTTCTCACAATTAGATAAATATATGCCATGAAATTATTAACTTTTATTGAGAAAATACAATAAAATGTCAAAAACTGATTGCATTTATCCTTTGATTACAATGGCTTACAGTTCAACATGCAGACATCGACTCTTTGGATAGCTAGCTGTCACTTTGATGTGTAAATATTCATTGTTATTCTTCACTGAGGCTGGTGTAGTAGCATATCTTTATCATAATGTAAAACAATTTGCAAATTCCACTGAAAGACTTCTATTATCACAGTCAAGGAAAGTCTGGTCACATGATATGCAAATTAGCTTGTGGCAGAAAGTAGAACACACTGACCCTGTGATTCTGGCGTTGCGATCTGCGATGTCGCAACAGACTTCTATAATCACTGACTACTCTGATTTAGTATAAGCATGTTTGTTTACAGTCAAGAAAAGTCTGGTCACATGATATGCAAATTAGCTTGAGGCAGAAAGTAGAACACACTGACCCTGTGATTCTGGCGTTGCGATCTGCGATGTCTCCCCCAGGTTCCTTCGTCGCTGTTTCTCATCCTCCCAGATTGCTGCCAGACCAGGGTTTGCTCCGATATTCGCTGAGATAAATACATGACTCTACATTATCATTTTTTTAGTTAAATTCTTGAAAACATAATAAAAAGTCTCAGCAAGACAAGGGAAACCACAGAGGTATACCAGACAAAAAATTAATCGTGATTAAATTTAATACAAACCACAGCAAGTAACACAATATTTGATCATATTAACAATGAATCGATTGAAAACACCTCCATGTAGGTTGCCTCATGTAATCAGCCAATTAGGTTAATCAATATCCTGCGATGAAATGTTTCCAACTATACAGAACTGGCAGTGAATTGTATGGCCTACACAACATGCTGGTGACGTACCATCAACTTCCAGTCTGTTGAGGATATCTGCAGCAACTACATCTACCTCAAGCTGACACGTCGTCTGCCGGGACACATCGCCGTCCAACATCAGCTCACTGCAACATCAGCAACAACATTGACTCACAGAGATAGGATTTCTGCTCACTGCATTTTTTTTATTGATCTACTTGTTATTGAAGGATTTTCAGTTGTCATAATACTATTTAAGTTTGTTCAGTTAAGGACTGACTGTGTATTTCTTTCGGTTCATTGAGGTATGAATCGAAAAACTGATGTGCAAACTGTATCAATCCGCGTAGTTTGGTAAAGAAAAATAAATATACCTCAGGTTTTACTTTTGCTTGTATGTGGGATTGTAGTTTAAAGCCGCAGGAGGCAAACAAATGTGTATGATGATACATGTGAGCAGAGAGGGAATTATTCAGTAGTAATAAAAGTAATCCGCTTCGTCGGGCGTGACTTGATTTTTTACATTCATTGGGAAATGAATACAATAACATGTGACCAAATCAGCTAATCAGAATGCAGGAATTTCAGTGAACACAACGAAAATTGAATTATTGAATTACGAGGTTAACGTTTTTACAATAATACCTGGTTGAATGTTTTGCTTGCAACTGAGACCAAACAAACACAGTTTTATTTATGTGGCCATACTCTATTCAGAATTCACATTTAAAGTTTGAAACAACTTTATTACACCCAGATAATTACATTTTCATGGTTGATAACCAATATAGAAATTCAGCTTAATTGGGTCCCAATGTAATGTAAATCTCATGGGCACCTATAGTCTGTCTTACAGACCCTGATACAAATGTATATGAAATACAGCCCATGCAAGTCTATGTTGTTTGGCAAGTCTAGATTACTGCACTCAGGAAAATCTGAAAATGAAGAGAATCACTGGGCTCCCTTTTTATGATATTTTTATTAAGATAACTGAACACCTATTTTTTCTGTACGATATGTTCATTTCAGAGACTAGATGTTAGTCTAGGGCACCTACAAAATATGTCATACTATTCCTGTATAAAATTGATAATTTTTACACCAGGTACAGCACAAATACCATTGCCCAAGAACCAATAATATTGAAATGGCTGTATGCCAAAAGGTCATATTTATATTCCAGTTTATCAACCGAGTCAGCTCATCCCATTAGTCACCTCTTACAACAATTATACCCTGGGACTTCATGGGGTACGTGCCCTCATATTGAAGTCAAATGAAATGTAACTGATTAATACTGCAGAATGGTTGAGTGAGTGGTTGAGCGAGTGGTTGAGCGAGTGGTTGAGCGGTTGAGTGGTTGAGCAGTTGAGCGGTTGAGTGAGTAAGTGAGTGGTTGAGTGAGTGGTTGAGTGAGTGGTTGAGTGAGTGAGTGGTTGAATGAGTGAGTGAGTGAGTGAGTGAGTGAGTGAGTGAGTGAGTGAGTGAGTGAGTGAGTGAGTGAGTGAGAGTGCGTGGGTTAGTGGGTGGGTGGTTTAATGCTGCTTTAAACAGCATTTCAATCTGATTAGCATACCTAGGTATGTGGAGTGTGTCCCACATTCTTCTACTTGGGGTGTTTATCCCTGAGTGGTCTAGGGACTCTCCTGATCCTAGGAGTGGTGTCCGAGGCGTGGAGTCGGAATCGTCCAGGGAAGAGGGCCCCTGTTCAGTCAGATTTCTCCGGGGGTCATTGTCTGAAGAAACAGTACACAGAAGTTGAGGCACATGTAAACGGATCCTACCAAAACCCAGAGATGGGAGGTCGCAAGTCTTTATAAAAATGTTTACAGCTATTGTATGTATTGGTTTGGCTGTTGCAGAAAATATATGTCTTATGACTAAGTCTAGCTAGTAGTAATTTGAAAGACTGTTGTGTCTAAATTACAGGAGTTCTAACAGTTAGCAGCTATCATGACACTGATGACAAATATCAAGACTCAAGATGATATTTCATAATTTGTCTGTCTCACAGTCTCTGGCCCATATCATATTCCCTTCAGCCCTGCCCTAACTGTAATGCTACACTGGTCTGTTCTGGTATAATGTGTACTGGGTTTTTATCCAACAGCATGCTATATAATGCTATAATTCATATCAGCCATATATCTGTCTGCCTTGTCAAATGGAATGTCATGTTGCACTAAATAATGGATTTTATTTGTTGCAGATTCATCTATCCTGTGGAATTCTGCTTGTGCATAAAAGGAGATGCACTTAAAATATGCAATAATGCTAGATAAGTGCATACAAGTCATTCAGGAAACAATTTGCATTTGTAAGACAAAAATTAGTCAAATAATTGTTATTTTCGTTGAAAACTTGTCAGCAAATAATTCAGTTACGTTTTTCATATGTAATACATGTATATGTTTAGTGAGATCCCACAATGGGTTTCGAGCAAATGGCACTCTACCCAAAGGGAAGTCACTCCAATCCGTAGTAGTCGTAATCCTTGCTAACGAACGCAGAGGCAGGTTTGCAACAGGCATCATTTATGCTTTATATCTAACTAATTACAACCACATAAACAATTGATTGCTAAGCATTCTTCTGACAATACCATTGGCATATTGAATTTCCTATCGATATGGTACTATCGTAGTGCAAACAATTGCAATAGTTTGATAGTTATCGATAGATATATCGTTACACTCCTACCACGATATATCGTTACACTCCTACCACACATCGAGTTTGATCAGTTCAAAAGTCACTGTCTCCAGCAGGCCATATACTGATCAATGTTGATCAACAGAGGTGTATGTTGAACTTACCCTCTTCACGATCTCTGCGGAACTTGACGGCAGCAGCGTTGATGAGATTCATCCCATACAGGTTGTAGTCGATAAACAGCTGGAACAAACACGAATAATTTCATGGAATCTTCATATAAAGAAGATTCTTAACAATGTACACTGCACAAAAGTTCCCTGGTAACACATTCATGTCCATAAAAGGTGTGTATGTTGTTTAATGCAGCACTCAGCAAATATTCCAGCTATCTGACGGTGGTCTGTAAATAACTAAGTCTTATGCATCAACCAAGTCAGCAAGCCTGACCACCCGATCATGTTAGTTGCCTCTTTCGACAAGCATAGTCGACTTTTACGGCAAGTATGGGATCTATTCTACCCCGGATCTTCATGGATACCATAAAAGGTAGTACTGTCTATCCATACTATGCTCTATATCAGAACGCTCTTCAGTACATATGCCCCGAGGAAGATCCAGGTTAGAATTGGTCTTCATCTACCCATGCTTGTCGTAAGAAGAGACTAACAGGATTGGGAGGTCAGGATTACTGACTTGGGTGAGACATGTCATCGTATCTCAATTACAAAGGCTGATGCTCATGATTTCAATCATTGGATTATCTGGTCCAGACTTACAGACTGCTATCATATAGCTCGAATATTGCAAAATGAGGCATCAAGCAAAAATAAACATACAATTTTTCTCTCTGAAAGGAAGAGCCAAACAAAATTTGTTTACCCACAATACATTAGTTTCGGAACATGCAGCATGTCCAATCAGCAATTTATGCATTTTTATCAAACCAGAGGACATCTTGTTTACCTTATCTTCAAAAAGAAATTATCTGGTTTAAATTATCCCAGGGTCCAACAGAATATCTAATAGTCGGTGGGGATGTAATTGGCCCAGTGATGTCCTGGGGATCGAACCTGACACACAGCAACAACAGACTATACATCTCAACAGAAATGAAATATCTGGACAGTGAAAGCCTTTAATCTGGATGTACCAGTACCAGTCAAATTGTCGGGATGAACATCTATCAGGCTCAATATACCATGTGTCTGGAGCGATTTCCATATGCCATTGTATAGATGTTCCAAACACTAATCCTTGGGCGATGTGAACCACGTGTTTAAAAAATCTTTCTTCAAGAGAAATAATAAAGTAAGGTTAAAAATCATGTTCAAAATCGTGAGAAGAAACATCCTTTCTTCACACACACCCCAAAAAATTGTGCTTACAGTCTTTCCAACATGTCAAACATAGGTTTGATCATAAAGCTGAGATACAGATTCTATGAAGTGTTGGAGGTGAGGTGTGTTGCTGTGTACTTTTGTAATGTGTCATTTCTGTTACCTCTTCTGTATACACAGCTGATTCAAGCCCAAAACTAAAATTCAAATTTGAATCCTGGGACACCAAATATTACCTACTTTCCAAACCCTAAGAAATGGCCAGAAAATATTAACACTGTCATGACATGTTCTTTAACCTATTGACAAGAACATGTGAACCAAATCTCACATATGTTCCCAGTATCCTATTAAAAGTGACGTATAACACCAAAAACATTCCATAATCATAAAAATCTCTACTAAAAACAGTTCAAAGTAAGAATCAGACAGTACTATGAGCATGTGTGAATCGCAATCAAATAGGGATGATACCAGTGTACCATGATACAAGCGAGTGTATCCTGCCCCAACCGGGGGCTCCGTCACAAAGCAGTAACTGACCAATAAGTGTTAATGAACATGGTGAAGGTATAGGTGAACATAGCTTGGAGCTGCACTCTATCTCTAAGCTGGCATCACGAGAGGCTGCTCTAGTGCACATTAATAATGGAGAGAAAAGTGAGAAGTATAGATTTCATCAATTAGAGCAAACCAGTAATGGTCACAAATTCAAACTGGCTCACAAGTATTGAGTTGGTATACCATCAATGCCATGATATTTATAACTTGAAAGTTTTCCCTTGTCAGTAATAAAGCTGCTACGTAATAATGCAGACCTGAGGCCTGTTCCACCAAGGAATCTTAGCCCTATGACTGTTGTAAATCTATGCTAAAGTATGGCAGTTATGATCATCTTAGTGCTTTGAGTGTTGTAAGTCTATGCTGAGGTAAGGGAGTTATAATCATCTTAGCGCCAAGATCGCTTTGTGGAACATGACCCTGGTCACAATCATAAACTGCTGATCTACTAAAAATTAGTCAAAGGCCACCATCAAAGAACCTGGGCCCTGTTCCACAAAGCAATCTTAGCACTACGACTGACTAAGTTCTTAACTATGGCAGTTAGGATCATCTTAGCCCTGGGCTGTGTTCCACAAAGAGATATTAGCACTACAAATATAAGGCTAATTCAAGGATATCAGGGGTGATATTAATGGCCATTGAGTATATGTGTCTTCAGTCATGGGACCATTGTCGGTTGGTTGTTTAACGCCGCACTCAGCAATATTCCAGCTATATGATAGAGGTCTGTAAATAATTGAGTCTGGACCTGACAATCCAGTGATTAATAGCATGAGCATCGATCCACACAATTGGGATCGATGACATGCATCAACCAAATCAGCGAGCCTGACCACCCAATCCCGTTAGTCACCTCTTAACAACAACAACGGGTTGCTGGGGATCTATATTCTCGCCAAGAAGAATGTAGATTGATGTCAATCAATGGATTATTTACAGACCAACATCACGTAGCTGGGATATTACTGAGTGTGGTGTTCAACAACAAACACACACATACTCGTTTGCGCCCTGCTACAAACTATTTCTGTCTATTGAGTTTGCTGATATTTACGTTTCTGAAATATAATTGAGTCATCTGAATCATAGAATAACATAATAACAATATTTATAAATATACGCTCATATCTGCTATATGTCACCAACACCAAATATGTTAATATATGTCTTGATTCTCGATCAATCAGTATCAATCACAATGGCCAGTCACAGATGATCATATTGAATACAGCTCCCAGATGGCGACACATCGCAATGTTCATGACAAATCTGTACTTTATTGCCATGTAAACAATAGCAGATCAATATTGCCAGATCTTTACCATGCGTCTGCTGCCAGTCTAACTCCCATGGCTTGCTAAGTGCAGGCCAACTAATGCAACACAGTAACAGCTCATGTCTCATTTAGTTACTGGCTCTAGATGTCCTACCACCTCCGTAGTCTAGTGGTAGAACGGAAGGTCCATGGTTCCATCCCAGGCCACGTCATACCAAAATATGTTAAAAGATGGTACTTCTTGTTACACTGCCTGGCAGTCAGCATTAAGTTTGTTTGTTAGTTTGTTTGTTGTTTAACGCCGCACTCAGCAATATTCCAGCTATATGATGGCAGTCTGTAAAATAATCGAGTCTGGACGGGACAGTCCAGTGATTGACATCATGAGCATCAATCCACTCAATTAGGATCGATGAAATGTATCAACCAAGTCAGTGAGCCTGACCACCCGATCCCGTTAGTCACCTTTTACAGGAACTATGGGTTGCTGAAGACCTATTTTTCCCCAGAATCTTCACGGGCTCTCGGCATAAAGGGGCTAACACAAGGACTGGTCGGCTTGGAGTCAGCATACTGTGTCTCAGTGGGATGTTCTTGTTAAACTGCTGCATGGTATCTCATTGGGCTAGCACCATAAAATCAGCATCAGTCCAGATGAGTACAGACAGACAGACAGACAGACAGACAAGATATCGCTATATATACAGGCAATAATCTTGGACGCAGCGTACTACAAACTACAAACAGCACAGAATGATTAACACTCCAAACCAAACTAGACTGCAACACTCAATTAACTGTAGCAAAACTTCTAAATCCGCTCACCGATACATAAACCTTCAAAGCATTAGGCATATTCCATATTTAAACTCAACTACTAGGCAGCATATAATCACCTACAAAACTTAAACCACCACTAATCAGGCTAATAAAATGCAAATCCAAAAAACACACATCCACATCCACATCCTTCCTTCGTCCCCCCACCTTAAGCCCCCAAGTTTCCAAATTACAAATTTCTCAAAATTGGAAATAAGCAACCCTAATGCCCCCCAGGTTGCCTCACCTTTCGGACACACCCTCCTTGGCAATCTCACCAAATATGGCCTGGCGGGCCCGTGTGTGAAATACGCATCATGTTGGAAAGTGAACGTTAAATCTCCTATAGTAAGTAAGTAGGGATGCGGCTTCAAACCCCATTTCACCTCACCTCCTTATGTCCTATCACATTCAGGAAGGTTGCTAACAGTTGCAAGCAGCCACTGTGACCCTCATAGTGTTAAATGGAGAGAACACTGCCTGACACACAAGCAAGCAAAAACTTTATCACGGAAACCATTACATGTCATCCTGCTGGCTAAGGCAAAAGATTTCACAACCATTACATATACCATATTCAACGTAATAAGTGCACCGCTCTAATAAGTGCCCACAGCGATATTTGTTAATATATTGGCTAGTGAACAATCCCAATTCGCACCCCTTCCGCTTGAACAACATGAACAAGGTACACAAGACTTATTTATTCGCGTATAATACGCACTCGTGTGTTATATGCAACCTTAATTATGGGCAATTAAATTCTGGAAAAATATATCTGTCATATATAAACATTTCAGGTTGTCAGCATAAATCATGAAATTCATCTTTCAACTCTCTTTTTTCTCTCACCAAAATAATATTCTTATAAGAGCTCCCTATTTCTAATTTTTAGAGCTCCCTGCGCGTTTATTACGTCTACATAAATAAATGCTACAATGACCAGTGACAAAATTCCTGTCAAATTAAATATTATAAGAGTGTTGTCTTTAAAGAAATCTATGCATATCATAAGTTCTTATGGATGTTTTAGGCACAGGGTATGTAAATGCACATGATTGCATATTCATAAATATTCGATTCTTGTGGCCATGAATAACGAATTCAATTCATGAATGGATACGGTTCAATTCACCCAATACACAAGTGAATCATAACGGCCCTAGTGCATACAAACTCAACACACGTCGTAATCAAACGTTGAGATGTGTTTGTGTGCACTGTTTCTAACTCGTATTTGGTGGACAAGGCTGGGAACCCACGATAGCAGATCAGTTTACTGTGTCTAAAGGGGCGGTCGGGTAGCCTAGTGGTTAAAGCGTCACGCCGAAGACCCGGGTTCGATTACCGACATGGGTACAATGTGTGAAGCCCATTTCTGGTGTCTTCCGCCGTGATATTGCTGGAATATTGCTAAAAGCGGCGTAAAACCTCACTCACTCACTCACTACTGTGTCTAAAACCTTGGTGTTCCCTTATTCATTTCCATCAGTATATATTCATCTTTCTCGGGGCAAATCATTGTTTTCATCCAAATCATAAATGATTACTTATTACTACAGAAGATCCTAGTTTTTCATCTGGGAGGGTTCTACTTCTAGTCCCTGACAAAGCCTGTTTAGTACAGCACTGTAGTGTTTCAGTACTTGCCCACCCTATTCTAGCTGTGTTGGTTGAGTAAAGGTGTCTGATTTGGGTTGAAGCCAACCCCAAATTTGCAAAAACAGCTGCCAAGCCAACCAGTAAGAATTGTTATTTTATAAACAAAGTGTCTCATTAGTTGTTTGCTCAGTAAGGATAAGATATATAGATGAACAGCTTCTTTATTACAATATGGGAGGATGTTTGGTGTAAGTTCTAACACTGTTACCAAGCATGTGATGTACAGAGTATGGTTGACAAGCATATGGCAGGTATGAAGCAGTGTTTATCCAGTTTGATCATTGCTGTCCATAAAAAAAAAATCAGAGCAAATGCAGCGCAATATTTCAGAAACCCAGTTAAATACTTCACCATGATCAATATTCTTCAGCCTCAGTGATCAAAAAGTTAAATAAGATGTCACAGCTGTTTGCTAATCGTTTGTGTGGATTTAGAAGCACACTGTCAATATGGGGTAGTGTTAATCTGTGTGTGATTGCGGACAGTACTGGCAGCATTGAAAACAACATGTCTCTCACAATGTTCAACGACATGGTACCAAATAGGAAGATTTACCTAACACTCAGAACAGTATTTTGATGCAGATAATTTATAAGGACAGGCTAACATAAATGCATACTCATATTGGAGGCAGGTGTTTGCAGGTAAAGAACATATTTCAGTGGATCTTCAATTCGGCCTATTTTGGTAATACAATATCCCTGGAATGAGTTAAATGGCAAACAGGGTTAGAAATTCCTGCATTTTACTGATGATGGCTAACATGGCTCAATTGTACAAGTTCCCAGTGACTAAAGGGCACACTGAGACCACAGCTTTAGAAAGTGGCACTAGTCCTGTCGTCCTTACCAAACTGCCCAATAGTAAAGGTAACATAGGGACTAATAGAAATTTGCCATTTTTAGGTGTTTTGCTATATGATATCATCATAAGGACTAGTGGACTGAAACTGTTAGTTTCTACCGCTGCTGAGAAATCATATTTTTTCCATAACTCTAGCTTGTAACAGCGTTTATTATATGAAGCTGGTGATAATCTTTTTGCACACAAAAATATATACACATGACTGCAGTTAGTGTGCAGAATGATTCATAAAATATATTTGGGGATTCTGAAAATAAATTACTGAAAGTCTGCAGACACTACTACTGAACATTATCACAGTGTTGTCAGCAGGACATGTACACAGGAGCTGTTTACGCCACAAATACAGAGGAACATGAAGCCGTCTTTTACCCATTTTTCAGTCACACCTGAATGGAGGCAATCAAGAGACATTGTTTCACAGTGGTGGAGCGAGCAAGGTTAATGAACCACCAAACATTCAGTACCATCATCTGAGACAAGTGTCCTACGTTCAACACCATTTCTTTCAGAAGCCAGACGACCGCCTCCGTGGTCTAATGGTAGAGCGTCCGCCCGGCACTCGGCATAACCCTTTCGCCCCGACTGCCCGATTTATCGGGCAGCATAAACCGTGTCCCAGAACCCGGCTGCCCGAAAAATCGGGCGAGAACTGTCCAAGCCCCACACCCGGCTGCCCGATAAATCGGGCGGCGCGAGCGTGTTTACAAAATCGCTCTTTCTACTTCCTTTCTCGTGTGTAATCTCGTTCTAAATATGGAAACGAGATCTACACGTGATTGACACGTCATTCTATGGAATTTCCCCGTCTTTTTGGCGCGAAAATCGCGGATGTCACCTGTTTTCGCGACAGGTATTTTTCTCGCTTGAATCGTAAATCCAGCGTAATGGCGGCCAACTACGATTCGGATAGCGATCAGATGATTAACAACGACTCTATCGGAAATAATAATGTGTTTGAATTGAATAATTTAAGCGAAGGGGAGAGGGAATTTCGCGAATATTTTGGTGAAGATTTTGACGGTTTCGACGAGGTGTCCCCCTCGCCAACTTTCAAGAATGGGAGTGGCAGAGGGACCACAACATGGAGACATGAGGGATTTTGAAGAGGCGACCGGACTCAAGAATATATATATATTGACACGTACGGTGAGTGAAGAGTCATGCTAATGATTTTTTCCAACTGTTTTACAATGATTCTGTGTTTGAACAGATTATCAGTGCGACGAATGAGAATGCAGCCTACACGTGAACGAGCGATCACAACAACAACAAAGGTGAGTGGCATGACGTATTTGTTTCTTTTTTTTTTAATTTATTTTTCTGATCGCAATCCGAATTGTAGTTTGCCGGTTTGTCGTATGTCCTTATATTTCGCTCAATTTGAATAAAATTTATTTCTATAATCATGTTTGTTCTCTTGTTTTTTACATCTTAATTTAAATTTTAGTAACTGTATAAATTATTTATTTATTAATTGATTTAATAAAGTACTGATTTAATTTATTATGCAGTTGTAAATAGCAGTGTATTGTAAATATGTTATCACAACTTTTATATTTGCAGAACTTGAATTTACGATCTTTCTGTCCTTTTACAATCTTTCCCTCTTCAGATCAATCTGTGATATCTTCCCTGTGATGTCATTCTTATAGTAGCTGTGGTTCAATGTTCATGTAATGTGATAAATTACTTTTTAAAAACTTAAATACTTAATTTTTGTTTCAAATCCTGAAAAAGAACAAAATAAATCAAATATTTGTTTTTACCTGTGTTAACGAGTTTACCTGCGTTAACAAGTTTACCTGTGTTAACGAGTTTACCTAAGAGGCTGTAGGTGTATCATAAGTAATATGTGACATCAGTATAGAAAACAAAGTCAGTACCAAGAGTTGTAAACTTGTTTATTTGTTTACAGATGTGCATGAAGAGAATTTACCTGTAACACCTGCGATTACCTGTGCCGTCCAAGATGACAAGACCACTGTGTTATGTTTACCTTGTATCTGTGATTTAGTTTTGTGATTTTTAATACAATTTGAGCCAAAATTCATTGTCTGTTTTCATTTTTTCAGTGTTTTCAAGTTTTATTTCACTTGTAAACACCTGTAATTAGATAATGACAAAGGTTAGAGACAATAACAACAAAGAATATTAAAGTATACTTAATCCTCTTTACAATGGTATATGATCAATGTATATTAAAAGGAAGTTTCTGGTAGAAAAAGTGCATAAAAAATGATGGTGTGATTTTCCAATAATACTGCCAGGGAGGCCAGTGTACAGGCCTTGTCAGTGTCAGGGACTGCAGGGTTTCAAGGGACATAACTCTGGGGCAGCCAGTGATGAAAGAGTTAAGGGGCTAAAACAAGGACTGGTCAGCTTGGAGTCAGTATACTGTGTCTGAGTGGGGTATTCATGTTAAACTGCGGCATGGTATCTCAGTGAGCTAGCACTAAATCGGCATCAGTCCAGCGGCCTAGCACAAGCAGGCACACACATACATACACGTGCATGCACGTCACTATATAAGTGCAATAATCTTGGACGCGACGTTAAACTCCATTTCACCTCACCTCACCTAAGAAGCCAGACCACCTACCTGCCAGGGCTATCCCCTCTATGAAGAAAGCAGCAGTCACACTCAAACATCTACTTCACCACATTTGAAACAGTGTCATCGGGATCCAATTTATGACAACCATTGTCTGGTACAAGACTTAATTCTGAAGGGTGATGAGACAGCCATGTTATGCCTAGAATCTAAGTTAATTCACTTAGCTGCCATTAATCCCCTATTGTCCTCTGATTAGCATGCTTTGTTAATTCCTATCTGTTTAGTTTTATATCTGCCTGTCAGCCACATGAAAAGGCTAGCTGGCAGTCATGTCATTTTAATTTCCTTATATTTATGACTTAATCCGTGTGGCCCTGACTTTTGAAGCCTGTAGGTCCAGGCTGGAACAAAAGCTAATAAAAACTCCCCCCAATACTCAGGGATGAGAATGGATATTTTCCTTTTCAGCTGAAACTTCTTTTCAAAGGAGTGTGGTCCATAATTTGGGAGTGTTTATGGGGGGTTCATTAGAATTTAACAAATTTGTGGTCACAAAATTTCAGGATCTGCGGAAGATTCTCATCCCAGAATACTACCACTAATTAAATATCCTCTACATCAAAACTAAATAATTTCTTCTTCTAAACCATAGTACAGTATAGAAGAGGAGTCTGCTGTAAGATATGCTGCAAAGTCTGCTGAATCTTCAACATTGATGGAAAGTGAATGAGTGAGTTGTATCACAATTATTTTAGATGTCCCTTACAAACATAAGGAGATTGGGATCTATTCTGTCTGGAAGGAAGGTAAAATGTCCTATCAAACTATATCCTGTGACAATATCGGCCACTACTGCATGAATACATTCAGCCACAGAGCCAACCCAGGTGTAACCAGAGCCCAACTAGGTGGGATCAGGCTGCACCTCATGACATACTATCTACACATGATGTAGCTCCAAGACAGGCTGCTGAAACCCTCTGCATTTGTACCTTGTTCTCGGGGGATTACATTCAACTTTTATTGGTAACACTTTAGTTTTCAGAAAAATCTCAAGAAAGGTTACAATGTCTGACTTGCTCTATTGTGAATACAGGCACTGACATACAGCGGTGTGGAGGGACGCTTGATCAAAGCAAATGTATTACACCCCAATTTGACTAACCCCAAAATATAGATAAGTGTAATGTTACATGAAAACTTTTAATCTTAAAGGAACCTTCAAGTCTCTTAATTTCAGGAGCTGAAAAGGGGATGAATATAGGCTGTTAGAACTGAGAAGGGAGTGAGTATAGGCTGATAGAGCCGAGAAGGGAGTGAGTATAGGCTGATAGAGCTGAGAAGGGAGTGAGTATAGGCTGTTAGAACTGATAAGGGAGTGAGTATAGGCTGATAGAGCTGAGAAGGGAGTGAGTATAGGCTGATAGAGCTGAGAAGGGAGTGAGTATAGGCTGACAGAGCTGAAAAAGGAGTGAGTATAGGCTGATAGAGCTGAAAAGGGATTAGTATAAACTGGTAGAGCTGAAAAGGGGATGAGTATAGGCTGATAGAGCTGAGAAGGGGATGAGTATAAGCCGATAGAGCTGAGAACTACCCTACTCAAAAAAAGAGAGTTAAAGACGACCCATTGTTTTCATATGAAAACAGTTGATCAGTCATGGATGGGAGGTATTGCACACAAGCCTTCAAATTGCGGGTGTTCTTCATCTTGTTTTGAGTAGCATATATGCTCTGGGATCTGAACGAGAGACTAACACACACACTCACCTGTAAGTTGTACGGTATGTGAGCCTCGTGGGGCTGGAAGGGCTTGTTCATCACTGCGCCACCCAATAAAAGGTCAGCTGCCCTGTAAGAAATGACACAAGTAAGTCATTGGATACATCCTGACCAAGGCGAAAGCTAACTAATTATGTCATTTCAATCCAAAATACTAATCATCATGTATAGGGGAATATTTATCATAACAGTTAGTACTTCATGTACTAGTTAATTAGGGAATTCATTTTTTTTTTTTTAATCATGTGTTTCAATTAACAGATAAGATGGCCATGACATTATTTATTTGTTCTGTCTGTCTGTCTGTAACAGAAGACCAGTCCCTTACCAATGCACAACACTCTAAATTGTGAAAAGACACTCCAGGTCTATGCCTGAGTATTTTAATCAATGAATACAACCATGAAGGTCCAGGTTAGAAAAGGTCTTTAGCAACCCATGCTTGCTGTGAAATGTGACTATGCTTGTCGTAAGAGGCTTGCTGACTTGATTGATGCATGTCATCATATCCCAATTACCTAGATAGATGCTCATGATGTCAGTCACTGGATTGTCCGGTTCAGACTTGATTATTTACAATCCAGCGTCATATAACTAGAATATTGCTGAGTCAAGGGATAAACAACAAACAACCAAACATGTTGACACATGATAAGATTATTATGCCACAAGTCTTGATAGGTTAACACTGGTGAAACCACAAGCCCAGGTACATTACTGACACATCATAGTGAGTTGGGTTTAACGCCGCTTTTAATATTATTCCAGTTATATCACAACGTGTCAACTTAATGTGTGAGGAAAGCCCTACACTTTCTTGAGAGGAGTCTAACATCAGAGAAATTCTCTTAGATCTTCCCTCCCTGCAGATCCATCCAGTCAGCTCTACAGTTTCTTCCTTTAGCAGCAGAAGTATTGACACCCTTATCAGGGGTTCAACTAGATCGCTGAAGAAGACTCCTGCAGGTTCTTCTGATCCCAAGCAAAATCTTCAATTTTCATGAAGTGAGTGAGTGAGTTGGGTTTAACGCCGTTTTTAACAGTATTCCAGTTATATCGCACCATGTCAGCTTAATGTTGGAGGAAAGCCTGAAGTGATACAGGTGTCAGACATTTACCACTTCGGTGAAACCCACGAGCAGGGGTATGGCGCTGACAAACCTAGAAACATAATCAGGACGAACTGGGATTCGAACTCACAATCATAGGTTTTTTTCATGCCCAGGGGACGCAATTCTGCACAAAAAATTGCGGCGCCTTAGACGACTGGGCCACCCGTGCCCCCTGCCACATCATAAACATTAACACCACCAGCAACAGACTTACAGCAATGCTGTAGCATGGGAGGACGTCAATGAGGGACAAGTCTTACACGGTTACCACTTTCAAATTCAGGCAGGCATCACATGATTTGTCATATATTTTGATTTGACTTATAATGATGTATTTTCTATGTAAAATACATTAATGGAGATGCCCAGTCACCTGCTCATGTTTGTCGAGGAACACGTCATCAATGAGATTTTTAAGACATAAATTTAGTGAGTGATTGATTGAAATGGGTTTCACGCCACTTTTAACCATGTTAACAGTATTCAAGTTTTATCATGGCATGACAGCTTAATCTGGTAGGAAAGCCCAAAGTCGATGTTGACCACTTTGGAGACACCCACAAGCATGGGAATGGTGCTGACAAACCTAGAAACATAATCAGGTGAACAGGGACTCGAACCTACAATCATAGGTCACACCCATGCCCAAGGGATGCAACTCTACTAGGGCTGGGACGGGTCCAAACTTGCTACCCGGGTACCCACCACCCTATTACCCGACCCTGCCCAGGGACACGCTGTCGATATTTAGAGATAGGTACAAACTGTCCGATTTGGAAAAGTTTGACCATAGCCCTGGCAAAATGTATTTAGATTCACGTATAAGACAATCCGCTCATGCATACACTGAAGTTTAATGCATGAAGTTTTATCTTTATTCAAACATATAAGTCAGAAAGAAATGGGGTATTAGTAACTTATATTGTAGCCATAGAGTTTAAGATAATTTTTGTCATCAAACAATATATATCACGTGACTAACCACGGGTCTGGGTAGTCCTGTGGGTACCCAGGTCCTACTCAGGACCCACCCGACCCGGCTACCCGAGTTACCTGTCCCAGCCCTAAACTCTACACAGCGAATTGCGGAGCCTTAGACAACTGGGCCACCAGTGCCCCGACGCAGATATAAGTAGCTTATGAATTGTTAAAGCAATACATTGATACATGTTGTTGCCTTATTAACATGGAGTTTATCTTGTGCTGGGAGTTGAAAGTGATCGGATTTCCTAATACTGTAAATTTTTAAATTAATGCATCTCCAAATTAATACTGCTGACTGCTGACCTCTAGCCAAAAATGCGACTCAATATCAATGTGACTCCCCCCACCCCATCCCCAGTGGAATGATACATATCCTTACCTTAATCCAACGTTATCTTAATTCAATCTCACAGCAAATAGCACCGCTTATTAGCACTGAGTAGAGCACTTCCGTAAAAACAATAAACAGTATTTTCCTAAAACAACACACAGCTTCTATGTTTATCCATTAAGGAAGTTTAAAAAGGCAATAAAATAATTGAACCAAGAACAGTTCACTGATTGATAAGTCGAGAACGTGTCAACAAACTTAAGGCAAATGACAAGACAAAGGTTGTAGATCTGAGGAGTGGGATGAGGCCTATCGGTGAGCGTTGGGTCGTGTCTGCCTTTGATGAGTATTGCATGAGTGGCTTCTCTCTGGACTGTT
This sequence comes from Haliotis cracherodii, assembly GCF_022045235.1. Lineage (NCBI taxonomy): Eukaryota > Metazoa > Mollusca > Gastropoda > Lepetellida > Haliotidae > Haliotis > Haliotis cracherodii. Next base: position 60,304,796 of record NW_027266286.1, read on the forward strand.
GTGTTTAATCTTATTGTTTATAGTCATTTTGGACACATAAATGTTTAATCAATGCGAACAAAGATCACTCGCATTTTTCGCATTCAATTCACGCTCAACTTAATTTCAAGATAAATGGTATTTTAAATATGGATGAACAAAGTACATACTCTGCCACACAATCAGCTAATATTGGTGTATGTATGCTTGTGTTGGGGTTAATGCCACTTTTCAAACTATTTCAGTCCTAACGACATGATCAATGCAGTGATTTGTAACATGGTAAGTGTGAGGTTAAGATCACACAATATCCATGAAAATGACAGCAATCTGAATAGCTGGTTGCCCCAAATTTAACAATGATAATAATCATAATCATAATAGCGCAAAATCTACATCAGGGTCTTGCTCAATGCGCAAATTCAGCATATGTTTGTTTGTTTTGTTTGTTTGTTGTTTAACGCCACACTCAGCAATATTAAATAGCAGTAAATAATCAAGTCTGGACCAGACAATCCAGTGATCCAGTGAACATCATGAGCATCAATCTACGCGATTGGGATCAATGACATGCATCAACCAAGTCAGCGAGCCTGAATACTCGCCTCTTACGACAAGCATAGACGCCTTTTACGGCAAGCATGGGTTGCTGAGGACCTATACTACCCCAGATCTTCATGGGTGTCAGCATATGTACATATGTACAATAGAGAGGGGACAGTAATTAAGATAGTAAAAATATACACATTCAGTTGTAGTGTTCAAAAAGGTATGTTTAGAGTCCAGACTTAACACATTGATACTTGGTGCACTTTTGAGGCTGAAGGGAAGGGAGTTCCATAGAGAGGCACCAGTATGAGAGAAAGATCAAGCAAGGAAGGACTTTAGTCTGTATTTTGGTACAGGCAGGAGAAGAAGTTAGTCATTTGAACAAGAGGAATCAGTTGCTACAGTCACAACAAATCTTTTTGAAATATCCCCGCAGAATCATATAGGGTCCTCTGAGAATGGGTTTCACACATTGTACCCATGAGAAGGATCAAACCAAGGTTGTCGACATGGCAAACACATGCAATACCCACAAGGCTAGCGCACCCACCATCTGGTAATCCATGGTTAATACAAAACTTGAGTCATCAAACTTAAGGCCTTTTCAAAGGCCATGATCCCGTTTTTCACAGCAACAGCAAGACCCAAGGGTGTTTTAAAACAGAATAATAAGGACCTGCTTACTCTATTTGATTGTAAATGTAATGGCTTCATGTGCACATCTAAATATCTTATTAAAATATTTATATTATCCCATTTAAATATATGAATTCTTAACACCTTGGTTCACTATAATCTATCGATCGAGTTGCAGTCTGACCTTTTGCTGCATGATGTCATTATATTATCTGGGCAAAACTCTCACACTGGTTGCTGAAATAAAAGCCTCAAGGCATGTGATTGAATTTAGAATTAAGACAGATTTAAATTTAAGCCGCTTGTAACAACGAACTGTCAAATTTATTCCCTTTCAGCCAGCCCAGCAATTTCAAGGCCTCATAAGACTAGACTGCCAAAACCAAGGCCTTACAAGGCCAGACTGCCAAATCCAAGGACTTACAAGGCCTGTAAGAACACTGATATGAATTTTCTAAATAGCAGAAAGATGCATTGTGTGTTTGCTAAGTGACATGAAACTAACTCAAGTCCTCTTGTCCAAGTTTCCCACCTATTGCTGAAGTGTAGTCCTTGTTGACTAGTAATACATGTTTTGAAACAACAGCTTCCTTCTCTGATTTGACAGTGACTTAATAAAATATCATCCCCTGACATCTGCTTTCTTTTCCGCAGCAGCGGATGATGTGTCACCTGCTACACATACAGGTCCAAGGTTTATTGATTCAACACATCACATTTACTGACATACTCGTTGTCATTGATTCTTGTCACTTTTTCTCTCAATCTGGGGAGGCTAGTGAAAACCTTGTGAGGACAGTGGTGCAATAATCTCCCGACTAGAGAAGCAACAATAGACTCCAAAACAACCGCTAGCCCTCATTGGAACTTTAACATTGACTTCAATACAATAATATAAACCTAAGCATTAAATCCTCTTCTTTCTTGGGCCTGTTATCAGTGAAACAGAAGTCATATGTGCAAAGCAATTACACTAGTATGAATTGGGATGGGAGTTTTTCTTCCAAATTGGTAATATTTAAAGATATCAGCTGCAGACTTGGGGCCGAATTTCAGCCTCTGTGTAGGTATATACTCAACATCATTACTGAAGGGTAACCTAGGCATACCTTGGTATATGCTGGGTGTCAAACATGCTAACAAGTGTCAATAGTAGGGCTGCAACGAATAACCTATGAGGCGAATACGATTCGTATCACGAATATAGGGTAATGAATACAAATATTTATTCACGAATACAATAATAAGTCAGTATTTGATGTATTATTTGTTATATTCAGTGGAACATTAACAACAAAGTTATTTGACGTGGTTTGTTAATTTTCTATATTATACATTTATATACTGCACTTGTCCAGGAACTTAGTCTTAGTATCTGCTCAAATTAATTCCTGTCAAATTAAATATTATAAGAGTGTTATCTTTAAAGAAATCTATGCATATCATATGTTCTTATGGATGTTTTAGGTACAGGGTATGTGAATGCACATGATTGCATATTCATAAATATTCGATTCTAGTAGCCACGAATAACGAATTCAATTCACGAATGGATACGGTTTGATTCACAACAATACGCGAGTGAATCGTAACGGCACTAGTCAATAGGCCTAAGTGGTTGAACAGTTGAAGAACATATTGTTTGTGTCTTTGTTACACTGATTGGACGCAAAATCCTAGATTGAAGGTGATGGAAGTTGAAAATGCAATATTTTTTTAATACTTTTATCTATTATTACCCGAGTGAGCCTTTAATAATGTCATGGAGTATTCTTAATACTTTTATCTATTATTACCTGAGTGAGCCTTTAATAATGTCATGGAGTATAGATGAAGTGTCACAGAAACAGAGGTTTGATCTGAGAAACCATGCACCAAAATGGAACCAATTACTGAGGTATTCTTTAGCTTATTTGTTGTTTAATGCCAATATTCAAACTAGATGACAGTGGCCTGTAAATAACTGAGCCTGATTTTCATTGACTGAAGGTACGCGGGAACAATGAAAGTGAAACAATGTGCAGCGTGTTAAACGATTTAAAAAATGACAATTCTACACATGATAAACATGTAATAGAATCCAGAGTTCCAGATAACTTTTTGAGCGATTGAGTTTTTACTTGAAGATTTCTATTTTAATTGGGTTATTACATTTGTCATAAGGTAACCAATATTTTTTCACTCATCTATTCATCAGTCTAATGGGTTTTTCCCAAAATGAGTTAACATTTTGAAATTTCCCAAAAAATAAAATAATGTTTTAGATGTATATAAGGGTTCTAACTATAAGCTTGACTCGGAAAGTAAATTAGCTCGTAATTGTGTTTCGGAAATTAGCTCCATTGTACGCATACTGAAAAAGCTTCATTGGGCATTTATGCATGCTGGTTTTATACATTTGAGTTTTTCATTTAATGCGTGCGTTTCTGTATGCAAGTTAATTGAAAGTAATTGGGTTTTGAATATTTTTATTTTATTTTTTTTTTTTTTTGGGGGGGGGGGAGTATTTGATTTAAACAGTATTTTATTTCCATTAATGTTCAGATTTTACATTACATAACGTTACAAAATGGAAAAAGGATTAGCAAACAGGCCCAAAAGGCCTATATCAATGCTTCTCCTAATATTGTACATCATACATGTAGATTGTAATGAAGTCTATAGAGCAGACATTAATGAGTAACACAAAATGAAATAAAATAGAAAGCAAGATACCAAATGCATTTTATATTCATATTAGGTGAAGTAATTTACGCAAATATGTAGCTCTGGAATCTAATACTTTCCATAGATCTGTACCTTGAATGTTTGTATTTCAAGAATAGCACATGCTATAGACACAATAGGTTTATTCCAGAAACATATCTCATTAATGTTTTCAATGAGCACGATAGCTGATACACAATCCAAAGGTTACCAACAAAGGTATAACTATAAATAATAGTATTATTAGGGCTGACATGCAACCCACCTTATCTGATTACACACCTGCCAAAACTCAATAATCAGTTGAGTTTGTAAACAAACCTGTGTATGACAAGGACGTAGTCACATTACTACCATACTCCATCCACATCAGTCGATCTACACACAATTCATTACACGTTGGCCCAGATTTTATAGCCATTCATAATTGATCATAATTTACACATTCAAAATATTGCATAAAAACATGTGTACTTATTAATTTGATAAAAACATATTAAATCGCCTACAACAAACTGCCAACTACGAACAAGGTAGATTTGTATAGACATTTAATATTCTGAACTGAACGCCTCCTTAACTCTCCTCAAAACTGACATGCCTAAACAATTTCTGGTTCATTCATATTTAAATTACGCCCATTTGGCTCCACCACAACATAACAAAACAGTTTCTTCACTTTTAAGAATTTACCTACACAAAGCATACTAACTGATGCTTCCCTGTCACCTGTTGAGAACCTCAAAAACATTCAGCTTTAGGACTGCAACAGTACACTTCGTTGCAACATGAATAAGGTGAGGTCTACAATACACAGTACATGAAAGTTCAATTCCTCGGAAATCGTTTGAAAAAGCACCGGACTTAGACGTCTTGCGCACTCCAGTAGAAGATACTACATTACAACAGTGTATTCCACCTGTTACCTTACATAACTTGAACTGATTGGTTGGTGAATCGTAACACCCTGATTCACATTGAGTTCAGAATGTCCCCTAAACTGTATTCTGAGGAGGGCTTTCACATGGGGGTCCAGGGTTGTACCCAGAGCTACTATTCAACCTGAAGCTTGCAACAAGACTTTGTAAAAATTCCCAAATTGTAAAAGAATATTCCACTTCATGTTCTCGAATGTTAATAACTGCTAACTCGGTAGAGTTGACTTGTTGTTTATTTACAACAGGACAAACAGAGGGATAGGCTTCATTAGTTAGGAGATAAACATACTGTCAGTCTTTGAAAGTGATACACATAAGGAAGAGAATATATGGATGTCAATTTCTTTATTATGGGGAACACAACAACTGGCGACAAAGAAAACTACATGAAGCCATTGACCATGAGACACCAGCCAGCCATGAACCGTGACCAGGGAACCTATCTGCCTTGTGCTTGGAACTTATTGCTTTGATCTTTGTCAGGGCTAATGGCTTAGCTCTCTTCAATATGCCCTTTGCTATATCCATTCTTTCACCTATCAGTGCTAATTACCCCGGACACCCATTTGCCCAGTGTCCATTGCTTATTACTTATCTATGAAACTTAAGTACTAGCTGGCTTCCATACCTTCAGCGCTAATCACCTCATGAAGGAGTAAGCATATACTCTGAAACGTTGTGTTCCTCATAATAAAGTAGTTGACATCCATATATTCTCTTCCTTAAACATACTGTGTTTTCAATGTAGAGCTAGGTTACCTGTAGATTTAACCACACTAAATTGAATTTGGAACCGAAAGCACAGCTTCGTAAGCTAACATGAGGTGGGCACCCCTAAAGAAAAGTAAGCAAGTCTTGGAAAGGTTTTGTTCCACACTGCATGTCACAATTATGACATCAAATTGCTCATTGTGACGTCAAAGATATGATATTAAGGTCATATAAAGAAAGGCGCCAAATTCCAAGCTCTCTGTTATCCTCAAAATTTTGAAAAATACATTCTCTTTGTAGATTTCTATCTGTTTTCTGCACAAAATGTATTGCCACACATCCTTTCAATACTGTAGTTACCATAAATTTGCATTTTGCAGCCTATAATTGTACATATAATTATTTAAATATTGCCACCGGCATGGACTGTATAAGAAGTACTATAGATTAGCTTCCGTGGTGATGAGGCTGTCAAATCAGCTGTATTAATCAGATATTGTGATTTGATACCTCTGACCAATCAAAATCAAATATTTCTCATAATTATTGTAGACGTTACATTATTACACTGAATGTATGTTAAATACCTCTGAATTTCAGAAAATAAGTTCAGTTTAGTTTTGAATATAACACAAATTTTTGGGTTGCGCACTTACTTTTGATTACAAGATAAATCTTCGGGGTCAACAATCATGTCTTCCACAAGTCAAATAAAATATTGATAAAAAGACCATCCATATTAACTTGATGATATGCAATAAACCAGATCCTAAAATATATCATGACGAGTAATTGATAATACATGTAATAAGTACTGTTCCTTTTGGCCTGTCTTCTCCCCCCATGATCTTATCAGAGTGAGTAAGTTGGGTTTAACACCACTTTCAACAGTATTCCAGCTTAATGTGGAAGAAAAGCAAGACATGAAGCAGATCTCAGACGTTCACCACTTTGGAGGAACCAGTTCTGGTGCAGAAAGACCTAGAAACATGATCTGGGAGAACCTGGATTCAATCCCAAGGTCATAGGTTTCTGGCATGCACAAGGGATGCAACTCTGGACAGTGACTTGCAGCACCTTAGTTAACATGGCCACCTGTGCCCCCATGATGCTATGGTGAGTGAGTGAGTGGGTTGGGTTTAACACGGCTTTTAACAGTATTCCAGTTATATCACGGCGTGTCAGCTAATGTGGGAGGAAAGCCCAAAGTGATGAAGGTATCAGACGTTTACCACTGTGGTGAAACCCATGAGCACGGGTATGGTGCTGACAAACCTAGAAACATAAACAGGGCGAACTGGGATTCAAACCCACAATAATAGGTTTCTGGCGTGCCCAAGGGACCAACTCTGCACAGCGAATCGCAGCGCCTTAGACAACTGGGCCACCCTTACCCCCCATGACGCTATGGATTTATATGAGTTAATAGAGGAAGTATTTCTCTTTATTTACAGTACATTATATTAGCCCAAGGCCATCAGACAAGAAAATATGTTGTCCAAAAAATGCATGTCCATGACACTGACATTTTGATTTCAAAGCACGTACAGACAACATCAGAAAATATATTCACACCGTGAAGTTTAACAAACAGGTAATAAACATATGACCTACTTTTTGACAGATGAAGGGTTAAACATGTAGATCTTGAGGAATTCTTCTTCCTTGGCATGGTATCCATACATTGGACTGAAACAAAGGAACACAAATCATCTACATGTTTGTTTCAGGAATCAGAGAAGCACAGTTAAACACACCATCCACAAGTCTGTTTCAGGAACAGATCAGGCAAATACTCGAAGAGATCAGACAAACACAGGAACAGATCAGACAAACACAGGAACAGATCAGACAAACACAGGAACAGATCAGACAAACACAGTAAAAAGATCAGACAAACACAGTGACACAAAGCATCTATCCAGGAGCTTTGCTTACAGCAGTGACTACTGTCAGTCATCCTATCTGTGTACAGGATCCAAGCAGCATGTACAACTGTACACCAACAAGATGAGATTTTTTATGTAGACATATTGCTGTAACTATGCTTCAAATCGTCCTGGTTTTTCTGCCTTTATTATCTGTGCATTGAAATAATGCAGGCAGTGAGTGAGTGAGTGAGTGAGTGAGTGAGCGAGCAGGCAAGAGGTTGAGTTTAGGTGGGTAGGTGGGAGTTTGGGTGGACGTATGAATAGGTGGGTGATGTCTGTGAGTGTGTGCAGGGATGGTGGAGTGAGCCAGTGAAAGGGGGCAGGGATGGTGGAGTGAGCCAGTGAAAGGGTGCAGGGATGGTGGAGTGAGCCAGTGAAAGGGTGCAGGGATGGTGGACTGAGCCAGTGAAAGGGGGCAGGGATGGTGGAGTGAGCCAGTGAAAGGATGCAGGGATGGTGGAGTGAGCCAGTGAAAGGGAGCAGGGATGGTGGAGTGAGCCAGTGAATGGGTGCAGGGAAGGTGGAGTGAGCCAGTGAAAGGGTGCAGAGATGGTGGAGTGAGCCAGTGAAAGGGGGCAGGGAAGGTGGAGTGAGCCAGTGAAAGGGTGCAGGGATGGTGGAGTGAGCCAGTGAAAGGGTGCAGGGATGGTGGAGTGAGCCAGTGAAAGGGTGCAGGGATGGTGGACTGAGCCAGTGAAAGGGGGCAGGGATGGTGGAGTGAGCCAGTGAAAGGATGCAGGGATGGTGGAGTGAGCCAGTGAAAGGGAGCAGGGATGGTGGAGTGAGCCAGTGAATGGGTGCAGGGAAGGTGGAGTGAGCCAGTGAAAGGGTGCAGAGATGGTGGAGTGAGCCAGTGAAAGGGGGCAGGGAAGGTGGAGTGAGCCAGTGAAAGGGTGCAGGGAAGGTGGAGTGAGCCAGTGAAAGGGTGCAGAGATGGTGGAGTGAGCCAGTGAAAGGGGGCAGGGATGGTGGAGTGAGCCAGTGAAAGGGTGCAGGGAAGGTGGAGTGAGCCAGTGAATGGGTACAGGGAAGGTGGAGTGAGCCAGTGAATGGGTGCAGGGATGGTGGAGTGAGCCAGTGAATGGGTACAGGGATGGTGGAGTGAGCCAGTGAAAGGGTGCAGGGATGGTGGAGTGAGCCAGTGAAAGGGAGCAGGGATGGTGGAGTGAGCCAGTGAATGGGTACAGGGATGGTGGAGTGAGCCAGTGAAAGGGTGCAGGGATGGTGGAGTGAGCCAGTGAAAGGGAGCAGGGATGGTGGAGTGAGCCAGTGAATGGGTGCAGGGAAGGTGGAGTGAGCCAGTGAATGGGTGCAGGGATGGTGGAGTGAGCCAGTGAATGGGTACAGGGATGGTGGAGTGAGCCAGTGAAAGGGTGCAGGGATGGTGGAGTGAGCCAGTGAAAGGGAGCAGGGATGGTGGAGTGAGCCAGTGAATGGGTGCAGGGAAGGTGGAGTGAGCCAGTGAATGGGTACAGGGATGGTGGAGTGAGCCAGTGAATGGGTGCAGAGAGGAGTACATGTACTTGACTTGGTAATGACTTGGTGATGAGAGTGAGCCAAGAATAGCCCCAGACATCACACAGGAACATAAATCACACCCATCCCGCCAGTTCAAGCAAGTCTGCCGTCAGGGCTGTTGAATTTCAAATTTTGTTGTTATGTTACAGCATTGTGCCCTGAAGCCGTCCTGCTTAATTTCCCTGCACCCTCTAGAAATCAGGATCAACTCATTACAAAAGGCTCAGTTGTTGTTGTGAAGCAAGCGAAATAAAAGTTGCGTGTAGCATGGCTTCCCTTCGCCTGTAAACAATCAGTCTAACTGCCAACCCATACATGGCATGTTTCTGAAACGACTGACACCTCCTTGTAACTGATGAGCGAGTAAGTGAGTGAGTGAGTGAGTATGGCTTTACGCAGCTTTTAGCAATATTCCAGCAATATCACGGCGGGGGACACCAGAAATGTGCTTAACACATTCTACCCATGTCAGGAATTGAACCTGGGTCTTCGGCGTGATGAGCGAACGCTTTAACCACAAGGCTACCTGACCACCCTTGCAACTGATGAATGAGGGTGTGAGTATCAACACGAATAAGCCATCTCTCCACCTCCCTTAACCTGATCACCCCAATAACATCTGAACATGTGAAAATGTGTCAGCCATCATCACATGCCATAACCACTGGAGCACATCAAGGTAAAGAAACCATGACAAATTACAGTCCCCTGTTTTCCACTGAATCATGCCTCCCGAGCTGCAGCAGTCCTTATTCCCAAAATGACAGCGGGTGAGGTACTGAACATGTACATCACAGGCATGTCATCAACCATGTCATCAACCTTGACCCACCTTGATCATGTCACTCATGAAAGGTGGCACTTGAACGAAATTTTTAACCAGCAAACAATCACAGGATTCTATATATGTGATTGTTAACCTTCTAGCACCAAACAGGCAGCTTGGATTGTATGATCCCCAGGGAGCTGAGAATGATTGTTGAGTGCACACTGATTCAGTGACCAGTGGTGCGAAATATGTGCAATATAAGGTCTAGTAGTACATGTAGTAGTAGTAATAGTATGTTTGTTTGTTTGTTGTTCAACGCCGCACTCAGCCATATTCCAGCTATATGACAGCTGACTGTACATAATCGAGTCTGGACAAGGCAATCCAGTGATTGACATCATGAGCATCGCTCCACGCAATTGGGATACGATGACATGTATTAACCAAGTCAGCGAGTCTGACCACCCGATCCCGTTAGTCGCCTCTTATCACAAGCTTATGACAAGCATAGTCGTACTAGTAGTAGTAGTAGTAGTAGTAGTAGTAGTAGTAGTAGTAGTAGTAGTAGAAGTAGTAGTAACATTTACACTGTTCTTTATCCAAATTAGATATCACATGCTTGAAAAAATTGTGAAAAAAGAATTTGCAATGCATTCTTATTTCATTTCCACTACATGTGGATAACACTGATCTAGAAGAGACATTCTAGGCAAGACTCAATGTCTCAGTCAAAGTCAAGTTAATCAGTCCCTTGTAACTATATTTTTACACCTCAAATAACTACTGTATCTTACATGACAAAGGCTTGCTCTCATACACCAAGGCAGAGCTAGGGTTATTTGTATTCTTAAACCTGCAAGGCTGTATCATCAGTCGGCACTTTGAAGCAACTTTGTGACACCTGTTTCCGCATGTGATTATAAACATCACGATGGCATTTAAGATATATCACTTGCTAAAATATTCAGGACACACATGTGAAAAATGTTGTCATGTACAACTCAAAAGAAGTTAAGGATTACGCAATTCTGTCAAATTACTATAGTTAATGTGCCATGAGCAGATGAGTGGTTTAAGCGCACTCAAGCTATATGACGGCAGTCTGTACATAATCGACCCTGACGATCCACTGATTGACATCATGAGCATCGATCTACGCAATTTGGATACAATGACAAGCATCAACCAAGTCAATGAACCTAACCACCGGAGTTAGTCGCCTCTTTCGACAAGCAAGGGTTGCCAAAGACCAGTTCTAACCTAGTTCTTCTTGAGGTTGAGATGTATGGAATGGATATACCATCTGTTAATGTTTCAGTAAATGAAATATACATGAGAAAGAAGCAATCCATTCAAACAATGGACTTTGTTTACTTGTTTGTTGTTGCACTGCAATATTCAGCCAAATGGACGTTAACTGGCTATAAAAGTCCAGTTTCCACCCATGTCGAACTAAGCTTGAATTATGGAGTTACATTTTGACTGGACTAATGAGTCTATACATAGTCCAATCAAAATCGCATAATGAACTAGACATGGTGCTCAAGTGATTGGATGCACTTCTCAGGGTAATATCCGTTTTATAATGGTATAGATCTTGATTATTGATCAGATTGTCTTGACTGGGCGCCACCTTTTTGTTTGAAGCAAATGCAAGTAATATGAGAGGTGGAATCTGATTGGTCAATAGGAAGGACATAGATGGGACATAACTCGTAAAAGCCACTGGTAGTACTATGATCAAGACTGGCAAATCAAGTCTAGTTCCTCAAGGGTGGAAACTGGACTTTTATATGTTGTGAAAGCCCTTGCCTAGGGAAGATGTAAATAATCAAGCAACACTCAACACACCATTGGGGCATGATGACATGCTCCCAACCAAGTCAGCAATCCTGACCACTCAAAGCCACCTCATGTGACCGGCATACAAGCAGATTGCTAGGGTCCTATTCTTCTGGAATCCTCACTTGGTCAAACCTTTCAGCGGGGCAATGTGGCAGTGTTTTACATAATCTGAATCTTATTCGATTGAAAGTGGTGGACAAGTGGCTGGACCAGACAAACCAGTTGAGGATCAGCCATACGATCTTATATGGATATGCTGGCACACAATCAGCCAGGACACAGCGAAGAGTTTCACGGTGCCGACTCATACAAGCACTACCATATATATATATATACTGAGTAAAAGACAAGTGTTAAGGGTATGCTGGCACACAATCAGCCAGGACACAGCGAAGAGTTTCACGGTGCCGACTCATACAAGCACTACCATATATATATATATACTGAGTAAAAGACAAGTGTTAAGGGTATGCTGGCACACAATCAGCCAGGACACAGCGAAGAGTTTCACGGTGCCTACTGATACAAGCACTACCATATATATATATATACTGAGTAAAAGACAAGTGTTAAGGGTATGCTGGCACACAATCAGCCAGGACACAGCGAAGAGTTTCACGGTGCCGACTCATACAAGCACTACCATATATATATATATATACTGAGTAAAAGACAAGTGTTAAGGGTATGCTGGCACACAATCAGCCAGGACACAGCGAAGAGTTTCACGGTGCCGACTCATACAAGCACTACCATATATATATATATACTGAGTAAAAGACAAGTGTTAAGGGTATGCTGGCACACAATCAGCCAGGACACAGCGAAGAGTTTCACGGTGCCAACTCATACAAGCACTACCATATATATATATATATACTGAGTAAAAGACAAGTGTTAAGGGTATGCTGGCACACAATCAGCCAGGACACAGCGAAGAGTTTCACGGTGCCTACTGATACAAGCACTACCATATATATATATATACTGAGTAAAAGACAAGTGTTAAGGGTATGCTGGCACACAATCAGCCAGGACACAGCGAAGAGTTTCACGGTGCCGACTCATACAAGCACTACCATATATATATATATACTGAGTAAAAGACAAGTGTTAAGGGTATGCTGGCACACAATCAGCCAGGACACAGCGAAGAGTTTCACGGTGCCGACTCATACAAGCACTACCATATATATATATATACTGAGTAAAAGACAAGTGTTAAGGGTATGCTGGCACACAATCAGCCAGGACACAGCGAAGAGTTTCACGGTGCCGACTCATACAAGCACTACCATATATATATATACCTGAGTAAAAGACAAGTGTTAAGGGTATGCTGGCACACAATCAGCCAGGAAGTCATGCAAGACCTAGCTTAAGGTGCAAGGAGGGTAGCAGACAGTAGTACATTTGGAGTCAAAATATCATATTTTCCAGATCCCACCTGGCTTATCAAAGCCAGCCAGGTAGTGATTACATCTAATAATACATGAATAATAATTACTTGCTCAAGGCAACATTGTCCACAATGGATATCGTTAATCCATACAAAGTTCAAATTAACATTTGTCCACACCTCCATCAGCCCAAAGGTGACATAGCTGAGAACGAAACAAATCGAGTGCACACTGATCCATTGACTGAAGTGATCTTGTAGAGCTTTAAGCACGCATTAGGGCCTGGATTTGGCATCGTTCGTTCTTTCGTTCGTGTGTGAGTGCATGAGTGAGTGAAGTGGGTACAACACTGCTTTGAACAGTATTCCAGACATGTCACAGCATGTAAGCTTAATGTGGGAGGAAAGCCTAAAGTGATGCAGGTCTTGGGCGTTTACCATTTTAAACCCTACAGCATGGGTATGGTGCTGACAAACCTAGAAACATAATCGGAGTGAACCCACATTCAAATTTGTCATCCATGCCCAGGGGATGCAACTCTTCACACGATAAATGAGGATGCTTTTTGACAGGCACAGCTTCCTGCTGTAATAACTGCCATATTCATATTTTTCTAGTTAATCCCAAAAACTGACACATACACAGATTTCCGACAAATCACAAGATAAAAAAAGGAAATGTATCAACCTTTAACAAGGTTCAGTGATTTCTTTACGTCAGTGCTAGCTGCAGTGAAGCAAACGAAGCCAGAATGTGTGAAGCGACTCTACGACTGCCTTCTCTGCTTAAAATCCCCATTCCCCAAATCAATGGAGGCTGGTCAGTGGACTATTCTACCTCCGCCATTCTCATCAAGCTTCCCTGCCTGAGGGAAGACCAGTTAGTCGAGACCAATGTCTAGGAAGCATTCTCACAAATGTCAGTTCTATCAGAGAAAATCAATAATCTCTATGTCACATCGATAATCAATTTTGCTGTGCCCTTGTCGATGTGCATGGAGGTTAGTCTCGGCATCAAGCTGTCGAAGGATCAGTGTTGCTCCACCATGATTCTCAACTCAGGGCAGGCCCTTCTTATCTCTATGCCCCTTAACACATCACTCATATGTCAGAGGTCACAGCTCGCGTTAACACTATTATTGATCTGCCCATGTACTGTGACTTCATCAACGACTCTTGATCAAAACATCGCCTTCAAAAAGTGAAAAGTCTTCTCGAAACAATTTTCATGATTGCCTTTATCATGTTTATTCCAAAATCAAACTATCTGCAATCAATTTGGGAAAATCTAATGAAGTTGTAGCAGTATTTGAAAATACATATAATCAGATAAAAAGAATTTGTTTGAGACGAAGAAACATGAGAATGGCATGCATGTTTAGTGACATTGAGTGTGGAACACAATGCTGGTCTGCCATAGTGGAGTTGGAAGTACAAATGTCACCACCAGCAACACAATCAATAATGCACACCTAGTTCCCAGCTTGCAACCTATCACAAACCAACAGATCTCCCTGTCTCATATACTACCGACTCACAAAACATCACCTCCACATTACAAGAATTTCAGCTTCAAAAAACACTTTCAGGACTTGCATTTCATGTAAAATGAGCGATGAATCTGTTGTCCAAGTTCGAAAGAAAAAGTCAAATTACAGACATAAAAAGATTGATCTACTGTAACTCTAACAAACACCATGAGGGTTAACTAAGAACTGAATCAATCTCAATGGAGTTATCTCTGATCTATGCTACACAGACAATGAGACAGGACTTTGGATATGTACTTTGTTGCACAAACAATGATACAGGACTTTGGATATGTACTTTGTTGCACAAACAATGAGACAGGACTTTGGATATGTACTATGTTGCACAAACAATGATACAGGACTTTGGATATGTACTATGTTGCACAGACAATGAGACAGGACTTTGGATATGTACTTTGTTGCACAAACAATGAGACAGGACTTTGGATATGTACTTTGTTGCACAAACAATGATACAGGACTTTGGATATGTACTTTGTTGCACAAACAATGATACAGGACTTTGGATATGTACTATGTTGCACAGACAATGAGACAGGACTTTGGATATGTACTATGTTGCACAGACAATGATACAGGACTTTGGATATGTACTATGTTGCACAGACAATGAGACAGGACTTTGGATATGTACTATGTTGCACAGACAATGAGACAGTACTTTGGATATGTACTATGTTGCACAGACAATGAGACAGGACTTTGGATATGTACTATGTTGCACAGACAATGATACAGGACTTTGGATATGTACTATGTTGCACAGACAATGATACAGGACTTTGGATATGTACTATGTTGCACAGACAATGAGACAGGACTTTGGATATGTACTATGTTGCACAAACAATGATACAGGACTTTGGATATGTACTATGTTGCACAGACATTGAGACAGGACTTTGGATATGTACTTTGTTGCACAAACAATGATACAGGACTTTGGATATGTACTATGTTGCACAGACAATGAACTACTACATTGCAGCGTTAGAAACTGGCACTAGTACTGTCGTCTTTGCTAAACTGCACAATGTGACATTTTAAGGATTTTGCTGTCTGTTATTATTTATAAGGACAAGTGGACTAAACATGCTAGTTTCTACCACTGCTTTGGCAATGTACTATGTTGCACCGTGACAATGTACTTACATCCCAGAAACAATGGAAATCTTGAAGACATGCTGCACATCAGACTTAGCACTGTTGTTTGCCACATTAATGGCCTTGTCAAGGCTTGTAGCAAAGAGACGCAGGTATCGCTCCCATGGCTGAGTGCCGTCATAAGGGACGTAAAGGTAAGGAAATACTCCATGAACATGCATGCACGTCTTTTGTCCTGGAAATCAAAAGGCAAATGTCAGCTTCATTGTTTCAGATATTTCAATAACAGACAAAACCACACCAGGAGATAAAATGTGTACAAATTTCTACAGTTGAATTAGATACAAAGATTATCAAAGCATTCAGATAGAGGCTGTACAGGACAATCGAGATGAATTATTCAAGATACAGATAGTGTGCCAGCTCGTTTACAGTGTTTATATACAGGAGGATAAACTTCAACATGTTCAAACATACTGTATTTCATCAATATACTGTAATGGTCACTAAATGGCCTGGCGGGCCCCTGCAAGAAATAGTCATATGTCGGAAAGCTCACGTTAAATTCCCAAATTAAGTAAGTAGGTATGGCAGGTGTCATATAAGGTGGATGGCTGAATGACTGGTGTGTTTGTTTGTTTGTTGTTTAACGCCACACTCAGCAATATTCCAGCTATATGACAGTGGTCTGTAAATAATCAAGTCTGGACCAGACAATCAAGTGATTGACATCATGAGCATCGATCCACACAATTGGGAACAATGACATACATCAACCAGGTCAGCGAGTCTGACCACCCGATCACGTGAGTCGCCTCTTACGACAAGCATAGTCGCCTTTTACGGCAAGCATGGGACTGGTGTGATATGAGATGGATGGCTGATTAACAGGTGTGATATATGGATGGAGGGCTCAATGACGGGTGTGATATCAGGGTGGATGGCTGAGTGCCAGGTGTGATATCAGGGTGGATGGCTGAGTGCCAGGTGTGATATCAGGGTGGATGGCTGAATGATGGGTATGATATTAGGGTGGATGGCTGAATGACGGGTGTGATATCAGAGTGGATGGCTGAATGACGGGTGTGATATCAGGGTGGATGGCTGAATGATGGGTGTGATATTAGGGTGGATGGCTGAATGACGGGTGTGATATCAGAGTGTATAGCTGAATGACAGGTGAGATATCAGGGTGGACGCTGAATGACGGGTGTGATATCAGGGTGGATGGCTGAATGACGGGTGTGATATCAGGATGGATGGTGGAGTGCCAGGTGTGATATAAGGGTGGATGGCTGAATGACGGGTGTGATATCAGGATGGATGGTGGAGTGCCAGGTGTGATATCAGGGTAGATGGCTGAATGACGGGTGTGATATCAGGGTGGATGGCTGAATGACGGGTGTGATATCAGGATGGATGGTGGAGTGCCAGGTGTGATATAAGGGTGGATGGCTGAATGACAGGTGTGATATCAGGGTGGATGGCTGAATGACGGGTGTGATATCAGGGTAGATGGCTGAATGACGGGTGTGATATCAGGGTGGATGGCTGAGTGACGTGTGATATCAGGGTGGATGGCTGAATGGCAGGTGTGATATAAGATGAATGGCTGATAACGGGTGTGATATCAGGGTGGATGGCTGAATGATGGGTGTGATATCAGGGTGGATGGCTGAATGACGGGTGTGATAGCAGGGTGGATGGCTGAATGATGGGTGTGACATCAGGGTGGATGGCTGAATGACGGTTGTGATATCAGAGTGGATGGCTGATTGACAGGTGTGATATCAGAGTGGATGGCTGAGTGACCAGTGTGATATAAGGAGGATGGCTGAGTGACCGGTGTGATATTAGGGTCGATGGCTGAGTGACCGGTGTGATATTAGGGTCGATGGCTGAGTGATGTGTGATATAAGGTGGATGGCTGAGAGACCGGTGTGATATAAGGGTCGATGGCTGAGTGACGGGTGTGATATAAGGTGGATGGCTGAGTGATGTGTGATGTCAGGATGGATGGCTGAGTGACAGGTGTGTTGTATGGGTCGATGGCTGAGTGACGGGTGTGATATAAGAATGATGTGTGATATTAGGGTCGATGGCTGAGTGACAGGTGTGATATAAGGTGGATGGCTGAGTGATGTGTGATGTCAGGATGGATGGCTGAGTGACAGGTGTGTTGTATGGGTCGATGGCTGAGTGACGGGTGTGATATAAGGTGGATGGCTGAGTGATGTGTGATGTCAGGATGGATGGCTGAGTGACAGGTGTGTTGTATGGGTCGATGGCTGACTGACGGGTGTGATATAAGGTGGATGGCTGAGTGACGTGTGATGTCAGGGTGGATGGCTGAGTGACAGGTGTGTTGTATGGGTCGATGGCTGAGTGACGGTTGTGTTGTATGGGTCGATGGCTGAGTGACAGGTGTGTTGTATGGGTCGATGGCTGAGTGACAGGTGTGATATCAGGTGGATGGCTGAGTGACGTGTGATGTCAGGGTGGATGGCAGAGTGACAGGTGTGTTATTTGGGTTGATGGTAAGATGATAGTCTTGGTTTTGTGTTGCTTGGCAGGACAGTTTCAATAATTCTTTCTGACAACTGGCCGACAACTGAACAATCACAAAACCATTAAAGAATGATAACCTGACAGAATAAAACAATTCTATGACAATTACTTGAAAACACTAAATACAACAAATTTCCAAATGCTCTGTAAACATGATTCGTCACACACAATGAGAAATGCCTTTGAAATGTGAGACAGCCTTAACAGACAGTATCCTGACAGCATCAGTAACTACAGATAATGCTCTGAGGTGATTTCTTCCACTGACCAGCTGGTGTTGCTCCAAATATCCTCAGGACAGGCACTCTCCTGACATCACAACCCCGGAACTGGGAGTGTGTGACATCGAGCCCAGGTATAGGTGGGGCTAGATAGTGGTCGGTGGTTACGATGCGCACGGAGAACATGGCGCCTGCCTTAGTGAACCTTCATAGCATGACAATCTTCACTTTGCACAGCTGAAAGTGAAAAAAAATGGTGATAATTTCATATGAGATTAATGTACTAATAGGCTGAAAATAGTAAGTTGTTTAATATTCGCGAGGCATTTATATTGCTCAATAATGATCAGTTCCGATTCATTTTGGGTTTTTTTTACTGAAATTTTCACTTATGCATTCAGTCATTTCTATAACCACTTATGGTATGTTTAATTGTAAGGTAATATTGAAGACATAAAACATATTACTTTGAAAAAAACACATATACATATGTGCATAATATAGCAGAATTAAATGTGTAAGTACCTCGTTCTAAATTTGAAAAAAATGATATAAAGATATTAAACCATAAGTGAATCCCAATACACAGATGCATATCCCTCACCTCATATGTAAATGAATTAATACTACAAACTAAGAATTAGGCAGTTTTGAAAGTAGATCAATATGCACGCATGACAGCCCATAAAATATGTTTCCACTGAGCACAGTGTCAATGTCAGATACCACATGTATCATGTATATGTTTAAATCTTCAAAGGGTTTGATATACAATACTACTGCAGTTCTTCAACTATTGTAAGTTATTTCAAGATAAACAATGACAGTCCTGAGCACATATCTTCCTGAGGCAAGGGAGTTAACTGACTATAAAAGTCCAGTTCCCACCCTTGCCGAAATAGGCTAGAATTTCCAGGCTCGATCGTAGCGTCACCAGTGTCTATTACAAGTTATGTCCCTTCTATGTCCTTCCTATTGACCAATCAGATTCCATCACTCATATCACTTGCATTTGCTTCAGTCAAAAAGATCTGATCGATAATCAAGATCTTTACTGTAATAAAATGGGTTTTACTCCAAGAAGTGCATCAAATCACTTGAGCGCCTTGATTAAAAACATGAAAAGATTTGCAAAATATCTGTCGACGCCCTGTTGGTGGTACACATGCTTTGCAAATCCCACAGTCGACCAAAATATGCACGTTGAAAACCATGTAATTCATTTTGCGATTTTGATTGGACTACGCATAGACTCATTAGTCCTGCCAAAACGTAACTCAAGAAATCCAGCCTAGTTTGGCAAGGGTGGGAACTGGACTTTTATAGTCAGTTAACTCTTTGTCTCAAGAAGATGACAGCACACAACTTAGACATACACAAATACGCAAGTACAAGGTGAGTGAATTATGTTTGAGGTCATCCCTGGCAATATCCCAGCAATGCACTGCAGTTAGTAAGTAGCCCCATCCGGACCAGACAACAAGTGGATCAACAGCAGTCCATCCTGTACAGTGAGTGAGTGAGTGAGTCAGTGAGTGAGTGAGTGAGTGAGTGAGTGAGTGAGTGAGTGAGTGAGTGAGTGAGGTAGGTGAGATTTATCACACCACTTTGAACAGTATTTCTGTTATGCCACAGGATCTTTTATTACTTTGGTAGAACCACTCAAACATTTGCGACTTTGGTAAACCTATGAGCACAGGTATGGTGCTGACAATCCTCAAAGTATCGTGCAAATCTTGGCTTCAAACCCAAATCCTAGGTTTCTTGTGCACCTAATGGACACAACTGCCAGGCGAATTGCGATACCTTTAAGCCTTCCGGACCACAAGCCCCCCAAAAGTACAGTGACACCCAATCAGCTGAGTGACAGCAGAGTGCCCCAATGCTGGTGACTTCCATTAAGAGTTAGTCCGACTCAACAGCCATTGCGTGCACCCAATGATAAGAAGCAAGAGGAACTGGGACCACTCTGCCCCATAATTCCAACTTTTCACATCATAATGTAAGCATGGGAGTTGATGAAACAGGAAACGCTGTAAATCATGAGCTGTGTCATAGCGCCTGACACAGCTTATTAGCGACAAAGTTATCTATTATCTACTACTTTCATATTGCTTCATGTATTGATCATATTAATTTTTTGTTTGCATTAATTTTATGATGAAAGGCATTGATGTCACAAAGCTTATGAATTTGGAACAAGGTCCTCATGATGACATCAATATGAATCATTAAGCACATGCTACGTAACATTCAAATGTACTGGTTGATCGAGGTACTAATGGATCTATACAATGTCATACACATGTACTGATAGAACCTAGGTAACAATGAGGTCAATATAATAACTTATCCAGCAAAACTAGTAATTTAAATATGAATGTGTCGAAGCAGGTCTGTTATAAAAAAAAAACTATGAAGAAAGAAGTTACGCGAGCTCACCTTTTCTCATTGATATAACACTTGAAGGTGACGATGTGCCCTTTTGTATTGAAAAAGAGATAATTCCCAATAATCCACTAATCAAGGATGTCAATCATGTCTGCTGACATAAACTGTCTAACATGGCTGTCTTTCATAGCTGTCTCTCACACTTCTTTCACTACCTGTCTTACAAAGGTGTCTTACCATCTCACACACCTGTCTCATACAGTTGTCTCACATACCGTATTCGACGTAATAAGCGCCCTGCTCTAATAAGCGCCCACGGCGATATTTGCTAATATATTGGCCAGTGAACAATCCCAATTAGCACCCCTTCCGATTGATCAATGTTCACAAGACTTTTTTATTCGCGTACAATACGCACACATGTGTTATATGCAACGTTAATTATGGGCAATTAAATTCTAGAAAAATATATCTGTCGTACATAAACATTTCAGGCTGTCAGCATAAACCACGAAATGTATCTTTCAACTCTGATCTTCAACTCAATGTTTTTTTCACCAAAATAATATTTTATTTTCTCTATTTCTAATTTTGAGAGCGCCCTGGGTGCTTATTACATCGATTTTGGTAGTTGTCTTACACAACTGTCCCCCATAGCTGTCTCACACAGATCTTTCACTACCTGTCTCACAAAGGTGTCTTACCACCTCACACATCTGTATCATACAGATGTCTCACATAGCTTTCTCACACAAATGTCCCCCATAGCTGTCTCACACAGATCTTTCACTACCTGTCTCACAAAGGTGTCTTACCATCTCACACACCTGTCTCCTACAGTTGTCTCACATAGTTGTCTTACACACCTGTCCTCCATAGCTGTATCACACAGATCTTTCACTACCTGTCTCACAAAGGTGTCTTACCATCTCACACACCTGTCTCCTACAGTTGTCTCCTACAGTTGTCTCACATAGTTGTCTTACACACCTGTCCTCCATAGCTGTATCACACAGATCTTTCACTACCTGTCTCACAAAGGTTTCTTACTATCTCACACACCTGTCTCACATAGTTATCTGACACAGCTGTTTCCCATAGATGTCTCACAAAGTTGTCTCACATAGATGTTTCACCATCTCAAATAGCTGTCTCACTAGTGCAGACTGTACCATTTCAGTGAGCGTTCATGCCTGGACACAGCTATGAGAAGCCTGTTGTGTTGACATGCTAGTAACACTCAACTTACAGATGGAGGCTAGTATTGTTTGTTTGTTGTTTGACACCGCACTCCGCAATGTCCCAGCTATATGATGGGGATCTGTAAATAATAGAATCTGTACCAGACAATCCATTGACTGACACCATGAACATCAATCCAAGTAATTGGGATAAGATGTGTTCCCGTTAGTCGCCTCTTACGACAAGCATAGTCGCCTTTTATGGCAAGCATGGGATCAATTCTACCCCGGATCTTAACGGGTCTGGGAGGCTGGTAACACTCAACTTACAGATGGTGGCTAGTAACACACATCTTAGGGAAGGGAGGCCAGTAACATTCAACCTGAAGATGGGAGGCTAGTAACATTCAACTTACAGATGGCGGTTAGTAACAGTAACACTCAACTCACAGATGGGAGGCTAGTATCACTCACTTACAGATGGCGGCTAGTAACAGTAACACTCAACTTACAGATGGGAGGCTAGTAACAGTAACACTCAACTCACAGATGGGAGGCTAGTATCACTCACTTACACATGGGAGGCTAGTAACACTCAACTTACAGATGGGAGGCTAGTAACACTCAACTTAAGATGGCGGCTAGTAACAGTAACTCTCAACTTACAGATGGGAGGCTAGTAACAGTAACACTCAACTCACAGATGGGAGGCTAGTATCACTCACTTACACATGGGAGGCTAGTAACACTCAACTTACAGATGGGAGGCTAGTAACAGTAACACTCAACTTACAGATGGTGGCTAGTAACACTCAACTTACAGATTGGAGGCTAGTAACAGTAACACTCAACTCACAGATGGGAGGCTAGTATCACTCACTTACACATGGGAGGCTAGTAACACTCAACTTACAGATGGGAGGCTAGTAACACTCACTTACACATGGGAGGCTAGTAACACTCAACTTACAGATGGGAGGCTAGTAACAGTAACACTCAACTCACAGATGGGAGGCTAGTAACACTCAACTTACAGATGGGAGGCTAGTAACACTCACTTACAGATGGGAGGCTAGTAACAGTAACACTCAACTTACAGATGGTGGCTAGTAACACTCAACTTACAGATGGGAGGCTAGTAACAGTAACACTCAACTCACAGATGGGAGGCTAGTAACACTCACTTACAGATGGGAGGCTAGTAACAGTAACACTCAACTTACAGATGGTGGCTAGTAACACTCAACTTACAGATGGGAGGCTAGTAACAGTAACACTCAACTCACAGATGGTGGCTAGTAACACTCAACTTACAGATGGGAGGCTAGTAACAGTAACACTCAACTCACAGATGGGAGGCTAGTAACACTCAACTTACAGATGGCGGCTAGTAACAGTAACACTCAACTTACAGATGGGAGGCTAGTAACAGTAACACTCAACTCACAGATGGTGGCTAGTAACACTCAACTTACAGATGGGAGGCTAGTAACAGTAACACTCAACTCACAGATGGGAGGCTAGTAACAGTAACACTCAACTCACAGATGGTGGCTAGTAACACTCAACTTACAGATGGGAGGCTAGTAACAGTAACACTCAACTCACAGATGGTGGCTAGTAACACTCAACTTACAGATGGGAGGCTAGTAACAGTAACACTCAACTCACAGATGGTGGCTAGTAACACTCAACTTACACATGGGAGGCTAGTAACAGTAACACTCAACTCACAGATGGGAGGCTAGTAACACTCAACTTACAGATGGGAGGCTAGTAACAGTAACACTCAACTTACAGATGGGAGGCTAGTAACAGTAACACTCAACTCACAGATGGTGGCTAGTAACACTCAACTTACAGATGGCGGCTAGTAACAGTAACACTCAACTTACAGATGGGAGGCTAGTAACAGTAACACTCAACTCACAGATGGTGGCTAGTAACACTCAACTTACAGATGGGAGGCTAGTAACAGTAACACTCAACTCACAGATGGTGGCTAGTAACACTCAACTTACAGATGGCGGCTAGTAACAGTAACACTCAACTTACAGATGGGAGGCTAGTAACAGTAACACTCAACTCACAGATGGGAGGCTAGTATCACTCACTTACACATGGGAGGCTAGTAACACTCAACTTACAGATGGGAGGCTAGTAACACTCAACTTAAGATGGCGGCTAGTAACAGTAACTCTCAACTTACAGATGGGAGGCTAGTAACAGTAACACTCAACTCACAGATGGGAGGCTAGTACCACTCACTTACACATGGGAGGCTAGTAACACTCAACTTACAGATGGGAGGCTAGTAACAGTAACACTCAACTTACAGATGGTGGCTAGTAACACTCAACTTACAGATTGGAGGCTAGTAACAGTAACACTCAACTCACAGATGGGAGGCTAGTATCACTCACTTACACATGGGAGGCTAGTAACACTCAACTTACAGATGGGAGGCTAGTAACACTCAACTTACAGATGGGAGGCTAGTAACAGTAACACTCAACTCACAGATGGGAGGCTAGTAACACTCAACTTACAGATGGGAGGCTAGTAACACTCACTTACAGATGGGAGGCTAGTAACAGTAACACTCAACTTACAGATGGTGGCTAGTAACACTCAACTTACAGATGGGAGGCTAGTAACAGTAACACTCAACTCACAGATGGGAGGCTAGTAACACTCAACTTACAGATGGGAGGCTAGTAACACTCACTTACAGATGGGAGGCTAGTAACAGTAACACTCAACTTACAGATGGTGGCTAGTAACACTCAACTTACAGATGGGAGGCTAGTAACAGTAACACTCAACTCACAGATGGGAGGCTAGTAACAGTAACACTCAACTTACAGATGGTGGCTAGTAACACTCAACGTACAGATGGGAGGCTAGTAACACTCAACTTACAGATGGGAGGCTAGTAACACTCAACTTACAGATGGGAGGCTAGTAACAGTAACACTCAACTTACATATGGTGGCTAGTAACACTCAACTTACAGATGGGAGGCTAGTAACAGTAACACTCAACTCACAGATGGGAGGCTAGTATCACTCACTTACACATGGGAGGCTAGTAACACTCAACTTACAGATGGGAGGCTAGTAACACTCAACTTACAGATGGGAGGCTAGTAACACTCAACTTACAGATGGGAGGCAAGTAACAGTAACACTCAACTCACAGATGGTGGCTAGTAACACTCAACTTACAGATGGGAGGCTAGTAACAGTAACCTTCAACTCACAGATGGGAGGCTAGTAACAGTAACCTTCAACTCACAGATGGGAGGCCATTGACACTCAACTTACAAATGGAAGGCTAGTAACACTCAACCCACAGATGGGTGTCTGTTTGCTATGCAGGCCTTGTGCCAGAACTTATGCTGTCCACAAACAACTACGCATACAGAGCAATCTTTATGTATGAGACATTATAGTTTGTCACCGGATCTTGCAATCACTTGAATAATTTATCCCATACTTAAAAATCTGAGATAGCATGCAGCACAACACAGCCAATATTCAACATTTTGAACTTAGTACGTGTTTAACATTGTTTCCTTAGTACATGCTAAGCACAGAGTGAAGTTTCATTTGACTGGTAATGTAATGTTTTACTAACTGGTGCCCTGGAATTTTTGTCAGCTCTGAAGGTCTATAGAAGTGGCTCCCCACAAAACAGGCTTTAAGAGTTTGAATTCATTTTTTTTGAGGAGTGAAATCTCTTATTTGTAACAATGTAAATAGCACCTTTCCTGTATAACACCACTCCAATACCAGAACCTGAGCAGCTGTAACTGCGAATCTGCAAAAGTAGTAGGCATTTCAAGAAGCTAGTATTCTCAGAGAAGAATTACTGAGACTGGCAATTCCATTCCAAACTGTGGGCAGAAAATTTGCCCAAGTTTTCCCTTCATTCAAGGTTGAAATACCAAGAAAAATGGCATTCGGTGACCTAAAAATGGACTCAGTATTTGCATTAGACTAACATTTAGTCTCTAAAATCTTATATTACACAATATCCTTCTTGACTCTAAAAATAAAAAAAATTCCCTATGCTGTGGAATAGAGCTAGCTTGAGCTGGCTAGACTTACTTTTGTATGCATTTCTAGATTATTATTTTTTCATAAAATAAATATATTCCACGGTCAGGACTATATTTGCATGTGAAATTAACAAAACAAAACACTAGATTAAGCTGTCTATAATAAGTGAGTGAGTGAGTATGGTTTTTAGCTGCTTTTAGCAATATTCCAGCAATATCATGGCGGGGGTCAACAGAAATGGGCTTCACACACTGTACCCATGTCGGGAATCGAACCTTGGTCTTCAGCATGACGAGCGAACGCTTTAACCACTACACTACGCGACCACCCCCTGTCTACAATGAGGTTTTGAACAAAATTATGTACATCCTGTTGACATGGCACTGCAGACTTGTTCGCATAAAACGTAAATATTTAGCAATAACTGAAAGTAAATACATGGCCAATAAAGACCAATATTGACCGCAGAACAATCGAACACACCATCTTATCTCTGTCAGCATGTTCAGGAAGCTGCTGTAAGGGACATAAAAACTCTTATCAACCTTGCGGTACCATACTTTGGCAAACATGCAGTGATTTTGCAACAGACAAATGGTATTGAATTTTTTTTTTAAGATTTAAACTTTTGATACAAAATTCTGTTAATTGTTAATCATACCAAATTAAAAAAAAAGATAATCAGGGCATGTCCTAGAAAATAAACTGAGCATAAATGCTACAATTATTTCATGTCTATAAAAACTAGAAAATAAACACAGCCACAAAGAAAGTGTCAACACCATCAATTTTAATGTAACTCTGTACAAGGACTTCATGAGATAAACATAACTGAATACTTTTATGGATTATTTCCTTTCAGCGGTATGTGATTCTAATCTATCCATTAACCAAAGCCAGTGGCCTCAATAGAATACAAATATTGCCATTCTCTCCAAAAGGTGTATGACACGTTGCTGGTGTTACGGCTAATTACAACAGGTAGATATGTTGACATTGGACTTCAGGCCCACAAAGGTTCTCAGCCTGACGAATAGGTCACTGTTGCCACCAAGCAATGCATCATGCAGACAGGTGAACCGGCCTGACAAATAGGTCACTGTTGCCACCAAGCAATGCATGATGCAGACAGGTGAACCGGCCTGACGAATAGGTCACTGTTGCCACCAAGCAATGCATCATGCAGACAGGTGAACCCGCCTGACGAATAAGTCACTGTTGCCACCAAGCAATGCATCATGCAGACAGGTGAACCGGCCTGGCGAATAGGTCACTGTTGCCACCAAGCAATGCATCATGCAGACAGGTGAACCCGCCTGGCGAATAGGTCACTGTTGCCACCAAGCAATGCATCATGCAGACAGGTGAACCGGCCTGACAAATAGGTCACTGTTGCCACCAAGCAATGCATCATGCAGACAGGTGAACCGGCCTGACGAATAGGTCACTGTTGCCACCAAGCAATGCATCATGCAGACAGGTGAACCGGCCTGGCGAATAGGTCACTGTTGCCACCAAGCAATGCATCATGCAGACAGGTGAACCGGCCTGACGAATAGGTCACTGTTGCCACCAAGCAATGCATCATGCAGACAGGTGAACCGGCCTGGCGAATAGGTCACTGTTGCCACCAAGCAATGCATCATGCAGACAGGTGAACCGGCCTGGCGAATAGGTCACTGTTGCCACCAAGCAATGCATCATGCAGACAGGTCAACCGGCCTGACGAATAGGTCACTGTTGCCACCAAGCAATGCATCATGCAGACAGGTGAACCGGCCTGGCGAATAGGTCACTGTTGCCACCAAGCAATGCATCATGCAGACAGGTGAACCGGCCTGGCGAATAGGTCACTGTTGCCACCAAGCAATGCATCATGCAGACAGGTGAACCGGCCTGGCGAATAGGTCACTGTTGCCACCAAGCAATGCATCATGCAGACAGGTGAACCGGCCTGGCGAATAGGTCACTGTTGCCACCAAGCAATGCATCATGCAGACAGGTGAACCCGCCTGACGAATAGGTCACTGTTGCCACCAAGCAATGCATCATGCAGACAGGTGAACCCGCCTGACGAATAAGTCACTGTTGCCACCAAGCAATGCATCATGCAGACAGGTGAACCGGCCTGATCGATCGCATCCTGCACATACTGGAATGGGATGAACGTTTGCATAACCTTACCACTAAGCAATCACACATAATTTATAAGCAGACAATTCCAATTCAGAATACATAAGCATGAACAGCACAACTACGCTAGAATAGACTTTCACTTTGTGTGAGTTCATTGGCGTGTGAACCTTCATAGAGTGAGTCGAACTTTGTGACAATCTCTCATCCAGTGATTGAATGAAAAAGCCATATATCGTGTTAACTTCACATTAAAAATCATTGATGTATAGCATGTCAAATCTGATAAATCAGTTTAGAATCTGACTGTAGTTCTCAAATATGATACTGGGTTTTAGACACTTCAAAATTTCAGCATCCGAGATCAAGCAACACATAAACATAAACTCCGAGACAGTTTTCATTACCAAACCATCACATTTGAATGAGCGAATGTTTGTGCAAAGTCAGCAATATTTAATCTACGTTAACATGCCCAATGTCCCATTAAGCTGTAGTGTTATTTGCAAATTATATTGGGAACCTGTTCCATGTCATAGACCAACCGGAATGAATTTGCAAACATTATTACCTACTTGGGGAACGCACATATAACACGGATATCACATGGCAGATATGATGTCCTATTTCTCTATAGCATTATTAATAGCCATACTTCATGAAATGCTGAGTAGAAATGTTACTGATCTACATGAAAACACTGATTGAATTAAGAAACAGATCACAGAACAATGTAGAAAATGAAATTCTGAAAATGTCCTTGTATACTCCTCAAAAGAAGTTTCCATATTACAATACTAAGTCTGCCATTGCATGACAGAATTACTATAGTAGCATGAAAGAATTGGTGTTCCTTAAGTTCTTTTGAGTAGTCTACAGTGTCCAGTGGAACTTTAAGCATTTTAAGAAGCCAGGGCCAATGGTTCACACCAAACACTCTTATGATGAAAATTTTAAGCTTATATTCTTTAGACACAGGGCCACAATTTGCTGTGCAGAGTTATGTCCCTTGCACTGTTTTGAAATTAATTTTTCCTTTTGACAAGTTCATCAAACAATCTAAAAGTCAACCATGAACTCTATCAGTTTTGCGTTATCTATGACACTGACAGTGTAAACAACTACATTGGGGTGCTTATGGCGGCCACTTCACCAGTGAATGTATGTCGTTTAGCAAACACACCTGTCCCTTGTGTACTCCCTGCATTACCAGTTGCCATGGCAGTAAGAAATATGTTGCTAAAAACACTGGCTTAATTGTCATCACCTAAACTTTCTCTGAATTATCAACTTTCATGTTTATTACAAGCAATAATGATCTGCTCATTTTTGTTTGTGACAAGATAAGCGATAACTTCAAGTAATACAAGATTGTGATAGATATCACTATGTCAAACTGTTTGAAAATTAAACACATCCTTCCTGTACCATCCACATGCAAACCATTCATTCCATCTTCCTTTTTTTGTAGAAATGATACTTCACAAATATATTTACTGCCATTATTGATTTTGTTTATCCATGGTTGTCAATCTCTTGATAATGTCAGTCCCCCCCTTTAGAGAGCCGAGCACACTTTCTTCCAGTGATATGAACTATCCAGGCATGCTAAACGGTTATTAATATCACATCTGGCTCATCACAAACATTCTGATTGGTCGATAGGGACAGATGCTTTAAATAGATTCATACTAATTGGCCTAAAAATAAGTGAGGAAACTAAAGACTTGTTCATGATGTTTTTTTGTGAAAGTAAATCACAGTTCCTAAGATGAAATTTACTACTAGCAAAATTGGAAATACTGTACGGCTAATTATCCTCAGCATGCTTAGTGGATCGCTCGTCTAACAGACTTGGAATTATCTAATATAGCAGGCAATACTGGAGTCTGGTGTGTCTACGTCATCACATGTTCAAATCCAGGATTTGGTCTGATTATCACTCTTGGTGTGTCACCATCATACCAGTGATAAAGGATTTGATCTGATTATCACTCTTGGTGTGTCACCATCATACCAGTGATAAAGGATTTGATCTGATTACCACTCTTGGTGTGTCTACATCATACCAGTGATAAAGGATTTGATCTGATTATAACTCTTGGTGTGTCTACATCATACCAGTGATAAAGAATTTGATCTGATTACCAACCTTAGTGTGTCTACATCATACCAGTGATAAAGGATTTGATCGATTACCACTCTTGGTGTGTCTACATCATACCAGTGATAAAGAATTTGATCTGATTATCACTCTTGGTGTGTCTACATCATACCAGTGATAAAGGATTTGATCTGATTATAACTCTTGGTGTGTCTACATCATACCAGTGATAAAGGATTTGATGTGATTACCACTCTTGGTGTGTCTACATCAAACCAGTGATAAAGGATTTGATCTGATTATCACTCTTGGTGTGTCTACATCATACCAGTGATAAAGAATTTGATCTGATTATCACCCTTGGTGTGTCTACATCATACCAGTGATAAAGGATTTGATCTGATTATCACTCTTGGTGTGTCTACATCATACCAGTGATAAAGGATTTGATCTGATTATCACTCTTGGTGTGTCTACATCATACCAGTGATAAAGGATTTGATCTGATTACCACCCTTAATGTGTCTACATCATACCAGTGATAAAGGATTTGATCTGATTACCACTCTTGGTGTGTCTACATCATACCAGTGATAAAGGATTTGATCTGATTACCACCCTTAGTGTGTCTACATCATACCAGTGGTAAAGGATTTGATCTGATTATCACCCTTGGTGTGTCTACATCATACCAGTGGTAAAGGATTTGATCTGATTACTACCCTTAGTGTGTCTACATCATACCAGTGATAAAGGATTTGATCTGATTACCACCCCTAGTGTGTCTACATCATACCAGTGATAAAGGATTTGATCTGATTATCACTCTTGGTGTGTCTACATCATACCAGTGATAAAGGATTTGATCTGATTATCACTCTTGGTGTGTCTACATCATACCAGTGATAAAGGATTTGATCTGATTACCACTCTTGGTGTGTCTACATCATACAAGTGATAAAGGATTTGATCTGATTACCACCCTTAGTGTGTCTACATCATACAAGTGATAAAGGATTTCAGAAAGGCAAACATCTAGAATCCGCATCACTCACTTTCCTTACACATAAAGCTGACACACGACAATGAAACTTAAATTTGTACAAGGCAGCTTTCAACCTGTCTCCCTTGACACATCAGCCTTTCAAGGTTTATCTAGCATCAGTAAGTTTTCGGAATGAAGCATGATTCAGTGTTAAGAAATATTGCTTGTGTTACAAAAACAAATATAGCACAGGACAATCTTTTCCAAATATTTGGTTAGTATCTATTGAAGCTAGTTGAGAACAGCCCCTTCCCAGACGTTTCTGGAAGGGTCCTGGAATTATTCCAATGACCATGATACCTTTATCTTCAGTGAAATCGACTTTGTGAATACGTGCCTCAATATCACAGCAAAGTGCAGCAGAATATGCTACTCATTCTAAGTAGGTCACAAGGACCTACTATTGACAGCAAACTGATATAAATTATCATAGAAATAACAAAACTATAGGTAAGACATGAAAATGATCTGCAGGATTTGTTTGTTTGTTGTTTAACGCCTCACTCAGCAATATTCCAGTTATTTGACAGAAGTCTGTAAATAATCAAGTCTAGACCAGACAATCCACTGATTCATATCATGAGCATCAATCCACACAATTGAGATACGATGACATGCATCAACCAAGTCAGCGAGTCTGAGCACCCGTTCCCGTTAGTCGCCTCTTACAACAAGCATAGTCGCCAAAGGCCTTTTTGTGAAAATGACATACATACTTTACGAATGACCTTCACTGTGATTGTTACACTTTGGTCACTCACAACTGTTCAGATGAAACAATTTCAACGACCCATACAAGTGCTGCTTGAGTATTTCTTCAAACAAACAAATTGAAAATGAACAAAATAATTATGCTCCAGACTGTTGAAAAAACATCTTGTCTGCCACAAATATTTCACTGCTATAAGTGTTTTTCTTAAAAAAATATTCAGGCTTATACCTTTTATTAAAAAATATCCGATTTTGCAGATGTATCTGACAAAATATCAAATCTCCAGACAAAATCCTAGGCCCCATAGTAACAGGGATGTGGACTGTCAAACTAAGACGTATGAAGCATCAACTAGACAAGTTGAATAACTTTTAATTTTCTCAACAGATCAATACAACAGATGAATCTTGAGGATGTGAGAATCATGAACAAACCGGTTTTCATTTTAGGACCAAAAATCATTAAAAGAACTGTATAATGCTCATTTCCTTTGTGTAGGTTGCTAGGCAACCTTAGATACGAGTCTTAAAACTGTAAACATTAACTTCATATAATTGATAATAATCTCAGTTAATACTTACAGCAAAGAAAAGTACTGAAAACAAGTTAGAACTAGTCGACTCAAACAATTTGGGCACAGATTACTTGTCACTTGAGCTCAAACATTGACATACTATCAGCTGACTAATATTACAAAAAACAAAATTCCTTCAGTGAACCTGTTTCTACATGACGACACACAGCATCATGAGCATTCATGAATAAATAATGATGGTAAATGGAGGTCCATGTACACCATGTACACCATGGACACCGCAGCCTACATCACGCTCGCTGGTCATAGCAATCAGGAATATATCAACATTCCAATTAAAAAATAATGGGCAGTTATTATAAAACTTCACTAATGTGGGATTTTAAGCATTTATTTAAGTAGATAAAACATATCATGTGAGACAGTTTAATTGCAGAGGATCTTGTACAAGTCAATAATTGTCTATAATTGCATAATAACACGTAACTACAGGTTTAGGCAATGAGGGCACATGTATGCAAAATGTAAATGCAAGTAAACAGATATTTAATTTCAAAGGACTTTTACAACATGTAAACATGTGCCCCTAATTGCATAACATGCAACTTCAGTTAGACAGCACAATGATACTGTACTGGTACAGCTGTATGTCAATGACTTCCTTTAATTAGAACAAAAACATCCATTGCCCAGGGCCAACAAATCGATGAATTGAATTTTGAAAACAATATCTCCTCAGAAAAAAGCTTTAGACAGCTGCTGATCTGACTCAGTCAGTGTATTCATTTAGGGCTTAGTATGATTTCATATGAATCACAGGTGAGTTAATGTAGAATTTCAACTTCTTCACGAGCTGTCAATGAACAGGCTTTTTACCTGAACCAACACAAACAAAGTCTGCAGAATACGTATAAAATCGCCATCCCTCATGGTGCCTAGAGAGTCAGAGCAGGCAAAACATCACAAAGAAGTGGGAAGCACCTTCCCCAACAGCAGATATACTGTAGTGAGATGCAACTGCACAGCACATCGCTTGCCTTAGACGACTGGGCATCCGTGGCCCCAGATTCTTAATACCTGCAAGAAATCAACTGAAGACGACTGATTTAGAAATTCTCATCACTGAGGTAAAACTATGGTTTTTCTGATTAGGTCATAATTCAAATACCACAAACATGATCACAGACTTTGAAAATTTAATAAGGCACATGTTAACAGGCTAAAATTACTTTCTAATGTACAAACATATACTACTGGAAGGTCATTTCCTGTTTCCAGCCTATGATAAAAATTATTTGATGACCTCAAAAAGTGTGTAGATTAAAGCATAACAAACTGCTACCACGCCCTATATTATCCTTTGATGTCATCTCATTTCCTGATTTATACCATGTATACAGCATTCCTAATATTTAATTCACAACAGTGCATATAATTTTACTTTTTACTGTAATTACTACATTCACTCTGTATTCCTCCACCTAGAATCTAGAATCTAGGGTTGGGACGAGTCCAAAATAACTACCCGGGTACCCAACCCCTATTACCCGACCCTCCCCAGGTACCCGCTGTAGGTCTCAAGTTGGGTACAAAATGTTCAGTTGGGAATTGTTTTACCTGAGCCCGGGCAGAAAGTATTTAGATAATGTATTAAACGATCTGATCGTGCTTACACTGAAGTTGACTGAAGCTTAGTCTTTACTAAAACATATCAATTCAGAAGGAATGTGCGCAGAGTCAGAAAGTAATGCGAACTTCTTTGACTTGTACTTGTGTAACCATGGAATCTTATTATTAATGTCATTAAACAATACATCACATGACTAACCATCGGTCCAGGTAGTCCTGAGGGTATCCAGGTCCCACTCAGCACCCACCCAACCCAAGTACCCGAGTACCCGAGTTGCGCGTCCCAGCCCTACTAGAAACATGAATGTTGGAAATGCAACGCTTATTGTAAACAATAGTGTTAGAAAGGAATTGAGGTCCCAGGTCATGCCTGGCTCTGCTGTAGTATTTCACCACAGAGAAACCTTAACACAAAATCTTAACATCAGGATATTTAAAAGGGTCAAAATAATTAATTCTGAATTTGGAACTCTGTCTTACTGTAAATCTGTGGTGCGACACATTATCATCAACCACCACTACTTGACAAACATCAAGTGATTGTAGCGCTGGGAATTGATCAAATAATCTGTGGGTACCCTAGTGGTTAAAACATTAACTGGTCACGTCAAAGACCCAGGTTCGATTCCATACTCACTCACTAAGCAAAGGAACATCCTTAAGCCAGGATAAACCTCACAGCCACCTTCACCCACCGTTCTACCTTAAACCACCATTCTACTTCAAACCACCTTTCCACCTAAGCAACCTCAAACCAAAGCTGTATCTTAAACCACTATGCCACCTCCGACCACAGTTCTACCTTAAACCATTGTGCCACCTTAAGCTACTGAAACCACTGCTGTAAGTCTCTATGAAAACATTAGGTAATTTACAAAGTCATTATTCATCCTGTTTGTAATCAAATCACCATGATAAATACGAAGCAGGGTTTTACCATGACCCACAAAACTAGGGGTCCAGAGGACCCCCAATTACTAATTTCAAGGGTCCTCACTGGCAATGTGAGGGTCCTATAGAGTAATGACATGATGTAGAGTACCGCCCTGTGAGACTTGATAATTATTTTAATGACAGGAACTTTATGTTTCTTGTCAAGAATAGGGTACAATGAATATATATTTTTGTCTCCGCATCCATTCTATAATTTGTGAGTACTGAATGCACATTTATTCATCGTGACAAACCCTGCAAAGCACACCTATGCCGTGATGTCGTAAGCAGTAAATATTACACTTTATCACATATTCAGGAATTATTGCGACAGTGTTTCCAACATGCAGGCATATTGGTTTGTTCTAACCTACTTTGCAATTTACTCAAGGACTGTTTGTCACATTCTGACATACTCACATAGTCCTCACACTCAAATTTGGATACATAACAAACCAGTCTTGATTTGTTAACATGAATCCAAAAATATAACAATTTCATTCAAACAAAATCAACATAAAGCTGAATATCTAATGATCTATCTACATTGCAGCAGCATTTTTAAAATTTTGAAACCTGAAACTTTTTTTCTGACATGACATTTTCAAGATTCTTGACTATCTCCATAGAAACAGAAAAATGTGAAACAGAAGTGGCTTGTGGTGTGGGTTTGGGAACCTCCTCGTGGCCATGATTGAGAGCATGGAGTCATCCGACTGATCAATACAGGACTGGCAGAGGAGGAAGGTCCCTGGGTCCAGCTGTCCTTCTACCACAAAATGGCCCCGAGAAATTCCACCAGCACATAATGACTGAAGCTCCACCATTCCTACAGCCATTCCTACGCAGTGTGTGGCGGCACACACAAGTGGGGAGCAGGCCATGAGAGGAAAGATTTTGATGAGCACAGTAATTGCTCCCAGTTCATCTACATGATGGCGTCTGCTCCCTGGCAGACAGGAGGAATAGGGTGGGTGGAATCGGCTGCCAAAGTTGGCTTGGTGAATGTCACTGGCAAGGCGAACCTGTTTCAAATAACTGGTTCTCAGACACAGGAGTGTGCAGTTGGATGTGAAAAAAGCAGTGCCAAAGCAGCTGTTGACAAATTAATTGTTACAATTTGTTTACGAGACAAGGCGAAGCGTCAACAAACACAGCTAACTCACACATCTTCCTTCTTCAGGGTTCAACCTAATACAGCATGTCGTAAACCACATTGTTTTCAAACAGAGACTACAGACTGAAACAAAGTCTGTGGAATTAAAAAACAACATTTTTCCTTCCATAAAAATGTGGAGTAGGCAAACCGATATCCATGGAAAACAAGGCTGGTCCTTGAGAGAAAGCAAAGCCTACAAAGTGGACAGACTAACAAGATGGTGTGCAAGATTTGGTAGGACTGGAAGTGTCCATCTGCTGTGCCCCATGCATTACTTGGTGGAGGGGAGGTCAGTAGGTGAGACTGATCTGAGCAAGGGAAAACACATGGGGAGAAGTGTTGGCTCCCTGTACATCTTAGGGGCAAGGTTACAAGGTGTAGTCAGCAATAGTCCAGCTATATCATGTCGCCTATAAATAATTGAGAGGTTGATAAATTGGGTCTAAGTGGTTGAGTGGCAAGGTTACAAGAATAACTGTCAGCCAAACACACAAGTTGACATACAGTTTATTACTGTTGGTAAAACAGGTGTATAAGTGAGTGAATGTTGTCTTTAGGTGCAGTCAGGAATATTCTAGATATATCATGTCGCCTATGATTTATTGAGAGGTTGAAAAATCGGGTCTAAGTGGTTGAGTGGAAAGGTTACAATAATAAGTGTCGGCCAAACACACAAGTTGACATACAGGTTATTACTGTTTGTAAGAGGAATGTAAAAGTGAGTGTATGTTGTTTTATTGTAGTCAGGAATATTCCAGCTATATCATGTCACGTATGAATAATTGAGAGGTTGTTGAGTCGAGTGGTTGATTGGCAAGGTTACAAGAATAACTGTCGGCCAAACTCACAAGTTTATTACTGTTGGTAAAACAGGTGTATAAGTGAGTGAATGTCATTTTAAGGTGCAGTCAGCAATAGTCCAGCAACAATGGCAGCATATAAATGGTAGTGGGTGACAAGTCTGAGGCTGAATGGTTGATAGCAAGAACATAGTCACACTGTGACCTCTTGATATCTAGTTATTGACCAGGACACCGTTCCACAGAGCGATCTTAGCACTACGACTATCGTAAGCCAGTGTTAAAGTACGATCACCTTAGTGCTAAGATGGCTTTGAGGAACGGGGCCCTGGACAGCAACAGAAATTAACCAGAAAACCAAAAAGTGAAAGCAATGGAAGGACACCCAAAAAACCCCGAAATTCTACTAGTCCTCAAGATAGCAGCCGACTGACTTGGGCTAACGGGAAAACTGGGTATATTAAATGTCATGGACATTTTACAGCAATATGGTTAATGTTTACACATTCCACAGACACAAACCGCATGAAATTCCAAAATGATTTCACCAACTGGTGTTCTAATCTTGCACATGTTCCCTCCCATTGACATGAGGTAGGTGAAGGCCACAGCAGTCAGATAGCAGAGGTTGGACATTAACTTGTTTGCATGTAGTATTTATAGGCTGAGACAAACAAAAGGACTTAATTAGCAAGATGTTTCATAGATCAAATACTACACAAGACAGAATATGGTTAATTATGGGAAACTAGACACACTGACAATTTTCTCTTAATAGAAAGCATATGTCAAAACAATATAAGCATGTCCACAATCTATATGAATTTGAGATAAAATGAAACAAAAAACGAAAAAGACATTCTATAACAGTAATTAATCAGATTTCTGTAAGAAAAGAAAAACAGAAAGACATTGAGAAGCCACTCTGAAACATGTCTATCACCACAAGCAGGTTCAAGTGTCACAGGCAGTTCAAGCTTACTATCGCCTATTCCACAGGGCAACTCTGAAGAAGAACAACTCCACTGCACAAAGTAACTCACACCGGACATATAGACTAAGATATAGTCCTGGAAATGAAGTTATCTATGAAACTAATTTCATAAGGGAATTTAGGAACCCTAGAGCTGAGAAAGGGAAGGGTACAGGCTGCTAGAGCTGAGAATAGGAAGGGTAGAGGCTGCTAGAGCTGAGAATAGGAAGGATAGAGGCTGCTAGAGCTGAGAATAGGAAGGGTAGAGGCTGCTCGAGCTGAGAATAGGAAGGGTACAGGCTGCTAGAGCTGAGAATAGGAAGTGTACAGGCTGCTAGAGCTGAGAATAGGAAGGGTACAGGCTGCTAGAGCTGAGAAAAGGAAGGTACAGGCTGCTAGAGCTGAGAATAGGAAGGGTACAGGTTGCTAGAGCTGAGAATAGGAAGAGTACAGGTTGCTAGAGCTGAGAATAGGAAGGGTAGAGGCTGCTAGAGCTGAAAATAGGAAGGGTAGAGGCTGCTAGAGCTGAGAATAGGAAGGGTAGAGGCTGCTAGAGCTGAGAATAGGAAGGGTAGAGGCTCCTAGAGCTGAGAAAAGGAAGGGTACAGGCTGCTAGAGCTGAGAATAGGAAGGGTACAGGCTGCTAGAGCTGAGAATTGGAAAAGAGTACAGGCTGCTTGAGCAGAGAAGGGGCAAGGGTTGAATGGGGTGATTGATTGATTGATTGTTGTTTAACGCTGTACTCAGCAATATTCCAGCTATATGATGGCAGTCTGTAAATAATCGAGTCCGAACCAGACAATCCAGTGATTGACATCATGAGCATCATTGACATCATTGCATGTGATGACATGCACCAACCAAGTCATCGAGGCTGACTACCCGATCTCGTTAGTCGCCTCTTACGACAAGCATAATTGCCTTTTATGGCAAGCATGGGTTGCTGAAGATCTATTCTACCCCGGATCTTCACGGGTCGATTGGGGTTAAGTTTTATTAAATACATGCACTGGGGTGTGTGAGAGAGGCT
The DNA here is from genome assembly GCF_022045235.1 of Haliotis cracherodii. Classification (NCBI taxonomy): domain Eukaryota; kingdom Metazoa; phylum Mollusca; class Gastropoda; order Lepetellida; family Haliotidae; genus Haliotis; species Haliotis cracherodii. The sequence continues at coordinate 60,343,912 of NW_027266286.1, forward strand.
ACCAACATACAAACAGGCATCTATTTTGCTCAGCAGTATCAAGGACCTGCAAACATCCCCCCAATCCTTTCCCCAACAGTAAACAACAATCCAGAAGATTGATACAGTTTCAGGCTTCGACATGGGGAGGTATTGCATACAATTCACCGAAATAATTAAAAAGTTGTTCCTAGTACACCTAGAAACGTTAATGAGTTCCCTGAGGTTATCGGGTACCTGGATTTGCTGGAAATATTCTGTCCATGTGGTCACTTCTCATCATGTTCCTGCACACTGCTGACAGATTTCACAGCCCCAACAATGAACCTCTCCCATGGGAACCCACACTCTAATGCATGCTCTGGCATCAGACAACAGCTCACATCAAGCTACTCATATATACATCAGAAGTAACTCTTCATTTCTAAAGGGGGCGGTCAGGTAACGGAGTGGTTAAAGCGTTCGATCATCAAGCGGAAGAATCGGGTTTGATTCCCAACATGGGTACAATCTGTAAAGCCCATTTCTGGTATCCCCCGCCGTGATATTGCTGGAATATTGCTAAAAGCTGCGTAAAACCCATACTCATCTCTGAAGTCTCCTCATCTCCTTAAAATAGAAGATGAAGATTGAAATATACTACTCAAAAGAAGTTAAGGATCACCCGATTCTTTCTTATTGGTAATGTTAATCTGTCATGGTATGAGAGATTAACTATTGTAATATGAAAGAATCAGTTTATCCTTAACTTCTTTTGAGTAGTACAGTGTGGATAACGGCTTCGTTTTTATTTGTAACAACCTTTCAGGGCTACTTCTGGCCTCTTTCATAATGTGAATGGAGTTCTAAGGTGATTGTAAATCCCATGCTTTAACACATCTTCCCGAGGCAGGCGTGTCCACTAGCCTATATCAAAGCCTAATTTTTACCTATGCCACATCAAGGAAACTTATTTCGGCTCAACCCTGGCGAGTTGTGCCCCTTGTAATGAAAACGACATATCTCGTATAGCTTCACATAGATGGCGACTACCATAAGCGACGACCTGGTCAATCAGATAAAGAAAATATCCCTGTCACAAAATCATAGGCAATCGTTTGGGGGTTTAAAAGATGAAAAAACATATTTGTGTCAACGAAGACAGGCAGTGGTAAATCACTTTCATAGAAAGGTGTACCAGTCGTGGATGTTGATTTTGTGAAACGTTCTCTGATTGGACTATCAATATGTGCCTCGGGAAGATGGCTTTAACATTGACCTATGACAGTCGTAGCACAATGATGGCTCAGTGGAACAGGGGCATAGCGAATACTGAAGGGCCTGAAGTAGCCCTGATTCGTCATTACAAATAATAAAGATGTTGTTACCCATGGTAGAAATGAATGAAATAAAGAAAATATTGGTCATTCAAAAATGGGTGTTTGTTCTTATGAAACACATGTATCAGGTGAATAACAATTATTGTTTGTTTTCCAGCTATTTTCTAATAATAAAATCAGAGCCACTTTCCCCCAACGAGAATCTTGTGCCGTTATCTGCATGCAATTTTGGTGTAATACTGACAGGTTCTGCAAACAGCTGTCACTACTACAGAGGTCCCCAGTGTACTGTCCCTGATGCAAGAGTGAGTGAGTGAGTATGGTTTTACGTGCTTTTAGCAATAAACCAGCAATATCACAGCGGGGGACACCGGAAATGGGCTTCCTGAACCAGACAAACCTGTGATTGATGTTATTAGTAGCATCCCAAACATGGAAATATGTGCCAATTTAGTCATCTCTATCATGTCCATAACAAGCCATTGGTTGCCTGGGACCTTTCCAACTGGTACTCATCCACAAAGCCTTCAGCAGCTTGGGTTGTATACTCCCCAGGGAGTTGAGAATATTATCTAGAATGCACGCAGATCCACTGGTTGGTGAGCAAATAAACCGCATTTGAGCGGATACTAGTTGCTGGATACCTGCAGTATATGAATGTATAATATAATAACATAAGAGTAGCATTACCCCCTATCGTAACTGGAGAGATTATCACAGGCTTACGAATGACGGAGTGGTACAAAACCGTTGTAGATTGGGCCCCGGGTGCTTAATTAAGTTACCAGTCAAATTTAAAGAAGATGTGGGGAGTTTCCTGGACAGTATCCTAACTTAGTTACAAGACAAAGCTTGTGAAAGCATGTGTAATTTGATGACTTCAGCCTTTTGTGGTACTTCAGTGAGGACCTTCATATACTCCGCTATTACTGGTATATACACATACTCATTTAACCAAATGTGTGTGCCTCACTTCGACTGGAGCTTGTAATACCTGACATCTATACGTCCTTGCGTAAGTAGTAAGAGCAGAGTTGAGTTTGATCAAGAAGCAGGCACTTGTAATTTTATCTCACAACACTCGATTTGAGAATGTATTTGTCTTGGAACACCCGTCGGGTCAATAACGGTACTCACACAATCACATTAATAACCACAGATTCTCCAAATTACACAAATAACCATAACAATCTCTTTTCATTTTTCATGGTAATATTTTTTGGATAAACATTTTTCACTAAACTAGCTTCCAAAACGTGTTAAACAACACAATAAATAAATACTATCAATACTATTAACATTTAATGTTACACAAAACTTCGTTCAAAATGTGCACTCATGTTTTCAATTAATGCACATTTGCTGTGTCGTAACCCTCATCTCTCTCAAATCTGCTTACCGAAGTACCTGAAGCTCACAACAAAAACCAATGTCTCGTCAAAACATAAACAGACATGATGTGACCTGTCAACAGCTTCAAATTTAACTCCACCTCAACTTCAAAATCCCCACTTTAGAATAAGCATGTGTTGAATGTTTCATTGCACACTCTATCATTGAAAGCAGAGACAGGGCCGTCCACGATCCAAACATCCACTCACACACACACACACACACACACGCTGCTGCTGCTGCTGCTCTCGATAGCTACAGCAAACATGTTGCTACATATCCTGTCTCCATGCCTACCTGCATAACATAACAGCCAGTCACTATACAGTCCCTTCTGAAAGGACAGAGGTTGTGAAGCTCCACACAGAATTCCTTGAAACTAGGCCCACCTCTACAGCGTGGAAATACTTCCTGGAAGATTGTGTTGACCAATCAGCTTAGGCTGTATTTCTATCACATATCGGAGGACAACCCCGAACTGATCACACTGTGGACTGTGTTAAAAACTAGGTCACGAAGGACAAATGTCATTGCCTGTTATGTCTGTATTTACAAGGCCAGACAAATTATGTAACTGACATTTCAACCAGTGCTCAAAATATACACCATACATCTGTAACCTAATTCATCACACAGCCCACGTGTGACTTTCCACTGAATGTAAAATCATTCAGAAATTGATTATCATGATTACCTTGAATAATACTATCAGGTTATACAAGGTCTCTATTACTGATACAATAAAACATGTATCTTACACTGCATATAAAAATGTTTATCACCTGATATAAAACATGTGTATACCTGGTTTATGCATGCTACACAATGCCCTTTTCCTAGCATCGCAAAAAAGGTTCAAACTTTTGTCTTAATATGGTATAATTAATGTGTATTACACAGTCGCACATGTGATGTGTTTATTACTAGGTTTAAAAATACAGTAAAATATGGTAATAACGAACTCGAAGGGACCACTAATTATAGTTTATTATACCCGCAGTTTGTTACCATGGTTACCAGGTGGGACCAAAAAACAGTTTGTTATATCCATCAGTTCGTCATAAGGATGTTCGTCCCTGGTTACGCAACGTGAGCTATATTACTCCTATATATACAATAGCATCATCTGGTTGTACAACGCATGCATTTATAACACCCTGTTAATACAATGAGTGACATGAGATTGATGCACCGCATATCGCAACAATGACACAAACTCAACAATTGGTTAATTGTGTTTATTACACAACGGCCACAAGGTAGATAATGTTAGTCTATTATGATTACCGTAAATCCCTGAAGAAGAGCTGTTTGTTTTGCAATGTCCTTTTAATAATCTGTTTAAAATTACCCTTCTTGGTGTTTCAGATGTTTTAAGGGAAAAGATAAATTTTGGGACAATTTCTTTTTTTTATTCAAGACAGATGTGTATTCCTTCATCAGGTTACCAAGCATTGCTTACTTAAGCACATATTCAAGAATATACAGTATTTGTAATGTCATGTGTAAATGATTATATACTTATCCACACAGAATAAAAATCACATCATTCTTTTTTAATCATCATTAAGATAAAGATATTTTGGTGGCATACAATAGAGTGAGTGTGTGAGTTTGATTTTATGCTGTTTTTAGCAATATTCCAGCAATATCACAGCGGGTGACACCAGAAATGGGCTTCACACATTGTACCCATGTCAGGAATCGAACCCGGGTCTTCGGCATGACGAGCAAACGCTTTTTCCACTAGGCTACCCGACCGCCCGGCATATAATAGAATCGGGACATGAAGGTAAGATAATTCAAACAGCTATTTCCATCAATTATTCCATCAAAATTACTCATGTCAGTATTCTTGTCATTAGTAGATGTAATAAAGACACATTTGAGAACACAAGTGTTTATAAAGACAATCAGCCCTATATTTCGACTTAGACTAATGAATAATTCTGATAAACATTAGCAGGGACATGTGAATAGGCAGCCATGTAAGTGTTGCCACACAACTAAGAGCATGGAAAGCTGGGAGGCAAAATCAATGTGTTGATAGTTACAATATGAATAATTTACTTAACAGTATACTTATTTCAGTTGTTATCACCTTTGTCAGTTCTCTGAAAGTAGAGATGCTGCTGTACCATAAACTGTTAAGCAGATGACTGGCGAAAACCCATTCAAAATGGCACCTGACTTCCCAAATGAGGCAAACTTCATCTTGTATGATTTTTAAGTTTAAATACAGTATGATTTTTGTTATTATTCAGTCAAATAAGCCCACAGCCTGAAATTGCTTGCACTACTGCAATAAATGATAACTGTACTGTGACAATGTCATGGCAGTTATGTTTTAACAATAGCAGCTTCCTGCTACTGTCAATATCTACCTGAAAGGAGAATACTCTATACAAAATAGGCTTGGGTTAATTGCCCATCATAAGAAATCCATTTGAAGTAATTCACAAATCTGTTTGTCTTTCTCGCATTTTGTCAATCTAGCAGTGCATGAAACCTGAGAGACACCTGATCATGCATCAGTTCAACATAGCACTAATTACAATGGGAAGACTTCAACTGGGAATGGGAACACTGCTGTTAACATGAGCTGAAGATAGTGTGCCTTTCATGTGCACGACAAATGCTTATATATGTATATATCAAAAATAAATATCAAATCCAGAGATTTATCATATTTGTCAATTAAAATTAATAGCCCTTGTTGATTTATATCAATTTTACGCAACCAAACACATGACACACTCATTTTCACCTTCCCGATGTTCTAACACATCAGTCACTATAAAAGAAAAATCAATAATGTTACTACCACAAATAGGTACTCAACATTAAAATCAATCTGTACTTAAACAGGCAATGTAAAGAAAAAAACACCAGAAAATACTGCCATTATCTTGAAGCATTTAATGATACATAAGACTACAAGAGGTTAAATGCATGTTGGATTGTAGTTGTCCTTGAGTAGTGAAAGCTACTCCTGTCTCATTCAAAGCTGTTTTTATCAGTTTGAAAACAGACAAGACAAGACATGACTTTATTATGACCTGGTTCAGCTGTCTAAGTGATCATAAAATCTGGAGCAAAACAACCCTGCTTCTGACACATGGAACAAAAGATTACATTTCAAAATAGAGACTAGCTGTACTTCAACATATAGGCTAGCTGCACTTCAACATAGAGACTAGTTGCACTTCAACATAGGAACTAGCTGCACTTCAACACAGAAACTAGCTGACACTTCAACACAGAGACTAGCTGACACTTCAACACAGAGACTAGCTGACACTTCAACATAGAGACTAGCTGCACTTCAACATAGAGACTAGCTGCACTTCAACATAGAGACTAGCTGCTCTTCAATATAAAGACTAGCTGCACTTTAACATAGAGCCTAGCTGCACTTCAACATAGAGACTAGCTGTACTTCAATATAGGAACTAGATGCACTTTGACATAGAGACTAGATGCACTTCAACATAGAGAATATTCTGAATATTGTTTGGGTTTTTGTTTTATTTTAACTAAAATAATCATGACAAAGTTGTCAAACTATCAACACATTTGAACTGCATATGTGAAATGCCAATTTTTTAAAATAAATAAAAGAAGGAAGACAATGTATTAAACTGAACAGCGAAGATACCCTCCCTATCTTGATGAAAACCATGCTTATCTCATCCAATCTACAACAACAGTCCAATCAAAAAAGGATTAATTCAATTGTACAAGTCATTAATCTATATGATGTTCAAAACCTACTTTGCATCATGTATAAACCAAGTAAATGACATTTGTGTACAGTCTAGATAATGTTCATTATGTCAACATCCAAACATCATCACTCATAAGGCAAATGAGACTGGCATAAAGTCTAGATGGTGTTACAACTAAACACATAAAACAACCCATGTCAACATCCTTACAAACCTGTGACCAGTTGACCAACATTTCAACAAGACAGCATCAGCCAAACACAACACACAAGTTCAACTAGCCTTGCTCCAAGGCTGTGTTGAATGAGAAGTCAATGGATGTATAGAGATCCTATCCTTATGATAATCCTAGCTAAGAGGAGTAAGGATGCCCTTTTTTTAGGGACAATTTGTTCTTATCATTTATATAATCTAGAAATTATGACTTAAACCAACAATCATTGTTTCAGAGAGTTGTTAAAGTCTATAGTTCAACCTGTGTGCAAAGATGACAGAGGATAGCCCCCTTCACAATATAGACATATTTCCCCCTCACCACAACAAACCCAGGAACAAAACGCCCCACCATGTTTACACATGTCTCACACTGCACCAGCGTCTACGTGCGCACCAACAGCATGCTGTGTCTGATGCTGCAGAAGACCACACTTCTAGTGTGGTCTATAGTGTTCTAGAAGACTGATTAGCTTGCGTGAGTTGAAATATACAAGCAAGCATGTCTGAATCTTTGTTTCCCACCACTGTGTTTTGTTTGTTTGTTTGTTTGTTGTTTAACATCGCACTCAGCAATATTCCTGCTATATGATGGCGGTCTGTAAATAATCGAGTCTGAACCAGACAATCCACTGATTGACATCATGAGCATCAATCCACGCAATTTGGACCGATAATATGCATTAACCAAGTCAGCGAGCCTGACCACCCGATCCCATTAATCGCCTCTTACAACAAGCAAAGTCGCCATTTACAGCAAGCATGGGTTGCTGAGGACCCATTCTACCCCGAATACTCACGGGTCTCCTATCACTGTGAGTTGGTCAGTGAAAGGCAAAACAGAAAAGCTAACTCGGTTTGAAATGAGGGATGTTACTGCCTGTAAAGTTACCATGGTAACAAGTATCAACACTGGCAGAGATTAGTTTCTTCTCAAACCTTGCTTAATTAGATAGCTGCTGTGGCCATACCTTGGATTGCTTTCTAATTTCTCTACTTTTTCATTGTGTAATTTTATCTTTCTTTTCTGCAACTCAATCCAACATCAGAGATAACGGGCAAAGATGCAATAATACCCACAAATCCAAAATCACATCAAGTGTATGGAGTGTATACAGAGATTGCAAAACACAAAAGATATCAGGGATAAGACTCTCTACCTGAACTCCCACAGTTATTGGACAGGCATGACGTCACTCTGGAATGATTTTATGTAATGATACAATGGATGACAGAATGGAAAAAGAATAATATTTAAAAAATTTGAAGTTATTCTTATATTGATAAAACTTTATATCTAATTAACATGGTATCCATTTTGCCAAGATGAATGTTTTTCAAATTTGGGTTTTGATAAAAAACAATACATATCAAGTCCAAAACACTTCCTGGATCCGACCTCATTCAACAACATTTTTCAACCAATCACATTGCAGCACACACTCCCATTCATGTTACACACAAGGGAGACTAAGACTAACCTTTTCTGCCTTGGTCTAGACATACCATGTATAAAACTTAGACATTTACCTTGCGCAAATAGGGTTTGAAAACTGGCACACCACATTTGAAAATAGACAAATGAGAGAGCTTATTAAAACCAAAAACAATCGTTAAAATTGTTGTCAGAGATCAAGCAGTAGTGAACAAACTCAGATTAAACATTAAAGAAAGTAAAACATTTTCGAATATAGTTACAAGGCAATCTTAAACCTCTTCTACATTGATGCTGTCATAAAACATATCAGCTATTATTTTTGCATATATGCTTCTATAGACTGAAAATATGTTATTCCACACCAGCTAGCAGATTACCGTGTCCTGATCCACTGATATTGTTTGTTTGTTTGTTTGTTTGTTGCCGCACTCAGCTATATTCCAGCTATATGACAGCTGTCTGTGAGTAATCAAATCTGGACCAGACAATCCAGTGATTGACAATATGGGCATCGATCCAAGCAATTGGGATACGATGACATGCGTCAACCAAGTCAGCAAGTCTGACCACCCAATCCCGTTAGTCACCTCTTACGACAAGCATAGTCGCCTTTGACAGCAAGCATGAGTTGCTGAAGACCTACTCTACCCCATATCTTCACGGGCCCACTGATACTGGAGCTGGCGGGCCGATAACATGTTGCCAATTTTCGTAAATATTAAAATAATGTCATAAATATCTTATCAGAAACACTGCCATTATGATCTTCCAGCTATTAACATATTTAGTTTTCATGACCTGCTTCGCTCCACTGCCTTTATCTCTTCATTATGGGTTAAAGCGTCAACATGACTTACATACTTCATATCAGAGCAAAACATGAGCTATTCTTAGCCAGACTATTGTTCAAATCAGCTATCAGCCATAAGGCCCAACAGATTTCAAATTTTCTGCCACTACCACTACAATAATACTCAAGACTGAGCTAAAGACTGATCTGAACACCTATAGGACCCCGAAAACACAGACTGTGAGCTCAATGATCCATAGCCCCTGGCACAGACAGATCTGAACACCTACAGAACCGGTGGACTCCGAAAACACAGACTGTGAGCTCAATGATCCATAGCCCCTGGCACAGACAGATCTGAACACCTACAGAACCGGTGGACCCCGAAAACACAGACTGTGAGCTCAATGATCCATAGCCCCTGGCACAGACAGATCTGAACACCTACAGAACCGGTGGACCCCGAAAACACAGACTGTGAGCTCAATGATCCATAGCCCCTGGCACAGACAGATCTGAACACCTACAGAACCGGTGGACCCCGAAAACACAGACTGTGAGCTCAATGATCCATAGCCCCTGGCACAGACAGATCTGAACACCTACAGGACCCCTGGAACCCGAAAACACAGACTGTGAGCTCAATGATCCGTAGCCCCTGGCACTGACAGATCTGAACACCTACAGGACCCCTGGACCCCGAAAACACAGACTGTGAGCTCAATAATCCGTAGCCCCTGGCACTGACAGATCTGAACACCTATAGGACCCAAATAACACAGACTGTGAGCTCAATGATCTATAGCCCCTGGAACTCACAGATCTAAACATCCGAAGGCCCAGGAACAATCAAAAGCACAGAATAAGTCTCATATTTTGTAGATATATATTTTCAAATAAGATAACTCTATTTCTGGGACAAAATGTTAGTCCAGCACAGGGTGTGTGTTCAATGATCCATGGCCCCTGGCACTAATGAACACAACACTCCAACAAAGATACATGAAAACACTGTGGCACAATGTTATTGTAAAGATTTATCACATATTTAATATATTTAAGAACTCCTAACACATATACACAGCACAAACAAACTAATCCATGACCAGGGGACCTTGAGGTGGTCCCTCTAGACTTTGAAACTAGCATAAGTCCTGGGCTCCCCCAACTACATAGAAAATCTCACCTGAATGTCTTTTGATATCAAATATATCAACGACAGTGGATATATTTGTTATCATAAGACACTCAGGCGAGATTATATTTGCCATCCAACATCATTCTTCCAACTTTTTCAGTTTGTTGACAGTAATAAGCAGTGTATTATGTGTAAAAAGAACTGCTAACAGCTTCAGTAGCAGCACCTTAAGTGATATCATTTGATTGTGACGTCACAATGGTCTGCAAAGCATTGTGATGCAATTTCATTGCAGCGATATCTACAATGTAGATCACCTGTGGGCACCAGTTTTGGAAGATAAATAACTCTTACTACCAGCTATGACAAGGGCTCCTGTCTCTTCAACACTGTATACTCCAGTTTTACCTTACAATTATTTTCCAAACATCTTTATACAATGTTATAAATGGCCTTCCACACAACTGGGATCATGCAAATAATTTTAGCCTCATGCATGCAGGGTGGTTTCAGAAATGATGTTGAAACAAGACACCAGCTTTCAAAATTAAGGGGGGTCCTTGGTTCCTGGGGAGACTTGTTGTAATGGTACAGAATCTCATAAATATTTCATTTTTAACATAGGGGTTGTAATGAGGCTTCTTTCCTTAATTTACACCGAATGCTATTTAGTGTTTTCAAGATAGTCTGCGCCAATACAGTCACATGAAAGTCAAAGTTCACAGATGATCCGTAATTCCAAGTTTTGAATACGTTATTCTATATATTAGTCTTCAAAATTTTAAGAGGGAAAATGAAGAAAAGACATGTGAAATGTCAACCTTACAGAGAACCTTCACTGAAGGCAGCCTATAGTTCAGATGACATAATCTAATCAGTTTGGAAATGGATGACGTCATATTGTAATTTTCTTAACAATGAAGTACTCCAACGTCATATGGCTTCAACTTACCAGTCACCTTTGAAAATCATTAAAATGCACAAATATAACAAGTTATTACAATCATTCTACCCTTGTAGGTAATAGAATCATGATAACAGGTTATAGCTTTAACAACAAATCAGGCCAGTGTGGAAAACTGGCATAAGTCCTGTGGTCCTTGCCAAACTGCCCAATAGTAACATTACTCTTCAAAATTTTGTATCATAAGGACCAGTAGAAATCTGGCCTTATCAGGGTTTTCCTATATGTTATCATTTCAAGGACTAGCGGACTAAAACTGCAGGCTGAACCATGGCAGCTAACACTGCCCATCTTGCAACATATTCACACAACCTTTCAATGAGCATAAAAAAAAAAATTGTAACATCAAAAACACCATTTCACTGTTTAACATAACTGAGAAAATTCAGCATTATGTAAATGATGCGAACTCGGTCGTTGTCACAATTCAAAAAAACAACCTGAGGCTGAAGGCATGGTAGTCCGCTCAAACGGTTTCACCAATCACTGAATATTTATGATTCTCCCTAGCAATGAAAACTGTTTCTTTTTATCAATATTGAAGCAACATACTTTGGACTCAATTATCTGAAACTAAACCAATAATCATCAAACTGGCAAAGCTGTTTCACACATTGTATCCCACCAGTAGTGTTTACTGTCTGAATATAGACCATACAACATTTTTAATGCACACATTGTATCCCACCAGTAGTGTTTACTGTCTGAATATAGACCATACAACATTTGTAATGCACACATTGTATCCCACCAGTAGTGTTTACTGTCTGAATATAGACCATACAACATTTGTAATGCACACATTGTATCCCACCAGTAGTGTTTACTGTCTGAATATAGACCATACAACATTTTTAATGCACACATTGTATCCCACCAGTAGTGTTTACTGTCTGAATATAGACCATACAACATTTTTAATGCACACATTGTATCCCACCAGTAGTGTTTACTGTCTGAATATAGACCATACAACATTTTTAATGCACACATTGTATCCCACATGTCCCACCAGTAGTGTTTACTGTCTGAATATAGACCATACAACATTTGTAATGCACACATTGTATCCCACCAGCAGTGTTTACTGTCTGAATATCATGTGAATATAGGCCATGCAACATTTGCAAGTGAAGTGAAGATTTAAAAAAAAATGAAATAATGTTTTAGATGTATATAACCGTTCTATATTATGCAAATACGCTGCTTATCTGTCTGTAGCTGTGCTAATTATACCTTATTAATATCATCTGTATCATGTTGAGTGAGTGGGTGAGTGAGTTGGGTTTAACGCCGCTCTTAACAGTATTCCAGTTATGTCACGGTGTGCCAGCTTAATGTGGGAGGAAAGCCCGAAGTGATGCAGGTCTCAGACGTTTACCACTTCGGTGAAACCCACGAGCACGGGCATGGTGCTGAAAAACCTAGAAACATAATCGGGGCGAACCGGGATTCGAACCCACAATCATAGGTTTCTGGCTGCCCAAGGGACGCGACTCTGCACAGCGAATCGCGGCGCCTAAGACGACTGGGCCACCCGTGGCCGTGTATCATGTTGAGACATTAATAACATCATAGCATTATAACACCCATCACAAACATTAATTTCATCAGGGCAAACTTCATACCTTCCAAGTCTAGAAAGCTAAACCCAAACTTCGCCATCAGCAGTCTATGATTTTAAACACTAGTCTGAAGCCTGAGTCTATTAAAAATTATTCTGGTCTAGTATGATCAGCATATACAAAGACTAAAATGCTCTGCAAATAATGTCAAAACACAAGTTTGGGTTTGTAGTCTCAAAATTATTTAGCACAGACTGCTTCAGTAATAAAAACAACCCCAAAAACACCATCTGGAAGGAAAGTGTATACGGTTGTGATGGATACATAGATTTCCTAACACGTTAATGCTTTGTAGCCCACATGAGATACAAAGTTTGCTGTAAATGTTTGCAGTAAGCATCAATATAGACTATGACCTTAATTGTGTCCTTAACTCCAAACAAAAATGACTTCATTTGGTTGCAGTTTTCTGACCAGCCAGTGCGTTAGACATAGAGAGATTGTCTTAAGCAACCCACGCTTGCCGTAACAGGTGATGATGCTTGTCGTAAGAGGCAACTAACGGGATTGTGTGGTTAGACTCACTGACTTGGTTCATGCATGTCACCTATCCCATTGCTTCGACCGATTCTCTTGATGTAAATCACTAGATTGTCTGGTCCAGACTCGATTATTTACAGACCATATAGCTGGAATATTGCTGACTGAATGCGGCGTTAAACAACAAACAAACAATACATAGAAACTTTTAAATGTTTATACATGTATATATAAAAATTAATGTGTATGTATAACAATATGTATCGGGCTTTGGACAAGTAGACATTTGCTCACGAAATAAGTATGGCAACACATGAAATAGGTGCATCTCCTGATACACAAATCATTGTATAACCACAGTGTTGAGGTATAGAGCAATCCTCCACTAACATTGAATGTCACAGGAAAGCATGGTATTTGATTACAGCTCTCTTTGGCCAACTTCAAACGTCAAATTTCAAAAGGTGGTTCACAAGAAACAAATACATCATTATGTGTTTATAAAGTTTTAAGATTTGTTTTGGGTGACAGATCTGTGTGTGACGAGTAGATCTATCACATGATCACCATCAAACTATAACGTAACTCGAGGTGCGAACTGGGTCAATATTGTGATGTGACAAGTCAGTGACATCACAGCCAACATTATGACATCACGACAGGCCTGACAGCCGAAGTGTATGGGTAGTTACAAGACGATGACTGGCTGATCAGATAGCTAGATTCTCTAACGAGTAATGAATTTGTCTTCAGCTGCATTGCCTGCAACCAGATTAGGCCTAAGACCTGTTAGAGCTCAAACACTTGAATGTGCTCACTGAAAACCTGAAATTTGGACACATTTTCATCTCACATTATAAGTCCAAAACATGCAAGTGTTGTATTGAACAATGTCTATTTCTTATTCACTTAAAAAAACATCGGATAAATTTCAGAACTAGATATAATAAAGTTTTGCTTATGTCATAACTCACACTAGACACTGTTGACTAAAAGCCCCCCTGCCTTACCAGTTATGGTACCTAGTTGGACCTGGCTAGTTCAATACATATTTAATAAAATCAAAAAGTTTTTGATAATATTTCAAAAACAACATTTTCATCAATAAAATGTCAAGTTGTTGATGTCATTTTGAAATTGACATTTTAACACCTTCCACTGAATGATGTTCCTCGAGGCCAGGAGCAAGTGAGCATGTTCTAACACAGAGAATCCTCAAGCATGACGCCAACAACAGTTATCAACTAAACCACTGATCCCGTGCTCCAATCCAGCAAATCTATTTGCAGTCTCACAGCATGGAGAGTTACCAATCATTGACAACATGTTTAATCTGATATCAACACTCATAAATTGCTGAATGTTTAAACACACAGTTGTCATGCCAAACACATCCCATACACGTCCAGGTCAGGATGAGACTTCATCATGAGAAACAATCTGGGTCTCAGTAAGCTGAAAAAAAGAGTAATTTACCATTGTCCAAATAACCATGGTAAAAGGTGTCTACTCTACAGTCTCCCGACAACCACGTGCAGCAACCCTGGTCGGACACCACCTCACTGCAATGGCTCAGCAACAACATCAATCCCAATGCTGCATTTTAGCAGATGTAAGTGACATTATGCAAACTGCATAACCTTCAGGGGATAATGTGTTGACTGTTGCAAACTGTCCCTCCACATTACACACCATACACAGGGTTAGAAATTGGCACTAGTCCTGTAGTCCTGGCCAAACTGCCCAATAGTAAAGGTATCATAAGGACCAGTAGAAATTAGCCATTTTTAAGGGTTTTGCTATATGTTATCATCATAAGGACTAGTGGACTGAAACTGTTAGTTTCTACAGCTGAAATTTTTTTTACAGGGCTGACTCTGGATAATGCAGGGGAAAGAAGAGATTGTAGCCGAAGTGGTCCATTAGTAAGATATAAATCAGTGTGTCACTCCTCATCGAATTACACGACATAGCACACAGAACAAAATGGCTGCTGCATAATATGTGTTATCAGTTCAGATGTTAATCTGATAATTACTTTAGATCACTTTGACAATGTGTGTCATTTATCCACAAGGGACAGTAGAAAGCTCATGCTATACAACACCGGTTTGACTTATCTAGCTGTAATATTACTGACTCATGAACCTTGGTAAAAAACATTGACAATGATGGTGTCGGGTACATGGGTAAGCTGGCGACACATCAGGGCGGCGATACCCTGGTGTCGTCTACATGTGTAGGCTGGTGACACATACCAAGGAGATGATCCACTGGTGTCGGCCTACATGTGTAGGCTGGTGACACACACCAGGGCGGTGATCCCCGGTGTCAGCCTAGGCTGGTGACACACATCAGGGAGATGATCCCTGGTGTCGGCCTACATGTGTAGGCTGGTGACACACATAAGGGTAGTGATCCCTGGTGTCGGCCTACATGTGTAGGCTGGTGACACACATCAGAGTGATGATCCCCTGGTGTCGACCTACATGTGTAGGCTGGTGACACACATTAGAGTGATGATCCCCTGGTGTCGACCTACATGTGTAGGCTGGTGACACACATCAGGGTGGTGATCCCTGGTGTCGACCTACATGTGTAGGCTGGTGACACACATCAGGGTGGTGATCCCTGGTGTGGGCCTATAGGTGAAGGCTGATATCAAGGTGGTGATCCCTGGTGTGGGCCTCCATGTGTAGGCTGTTGACACACATCAGGGTGGTGATCCCTGGTGTCAGCCTAGGTGGGCGACACACATCAGGGTGGTGATCCCTAGTGTGGGCCTATAGGTGAAGGCTGATATCAAGGTGGTGATCCCTGGAGTGGGCCTACATGTGTAGGCTGGTGACACACATCAGGGTGGTGATCCCTGGAGTGGGCCTACATGTGTAGGCTGGTGACACACATCAGGGTGGTGATCCCTGGTGTCGACCTACATGTGTAGGCTGGTGACACACATCAGGGTGGTGATCCCTGGTGTGGGCCTATAGGTGAAGGCTGATATCAAGGTGGTGATCCCTGGTGTGGGCCTACATGTGTAGGCTGTTGACACACATCAGGGTGGTGATCCCCCAGTGTCAGCCTAGGCGGGCGACACACATCAGGGTGATGATCCCCTGGTGTCGGCCTACATGTGTAGGCTGGTGACACATATCAGGGCGATGATCCCCCGGTGTCGGCCTACGTGTGTAGGCTGGTGACAATCAGGATTCTCACACTCGAATTCACCAGATTTTCACACTCACAATCTTATTTTACCACTCAAAAGAATTCCTTGAGTGTGCAGTATAGCATGCTTGCAAATTTCTGTTCTGTCTACAGGTGCTACTGTTGCATAAGGAATGAAGCTGCTGCCCCAGCTATTTGGAAACAATCAGCGCAAGGACTAATGGGTAAAATACATTGTACACCTGGTCCCAAACTACCTATATCCTGGCCCATATTGCCTTGTTGTTTAGTCATCAAATTATAACCTATCATATTGATGATACAGCAACACGAGCACACCTCCCATCCTTGTGCAGGTTGCATCCACACTTGTCAGAAAAAGTTTAGATTGTAATCAAGAAAAGAAGAGTAAAAGACATGTCCAATGATTATTATGCAAAGTAGCCTATTTGATGTCATAGTACTAAATGATCAAGTGATGTTAACAGTACTGATTTTTTAACAATCTTGAATTAATTCCACAAATATTTTTGTGTATTTTACAATGCAGTACTGAAATAAAAACACAAAGGACCCCTATCATCCAATATTGTTGTAATAGGACCCTTTGCATCTAACTGAGTTATCAAGTTATTGCTTAAACAATCTGTATGTCTAGGACGGAATTAAAATTCAACGAGACGTTAATTTTAGAGCAGACGTGTGCAATCAACAAAATAATTACTTCTGTTCAAATTAATTCAACTGGAAGATTATTTGCCAAGAAACTATACCAATGCTAAATATTACGGACACAGAAATGTGTCTTAATTTTATGATTAAAAACTGATTATTTATTTCCTCAAAAATAATTATGATAATGGTTATTGGCAATTTTTCTCTCTGTGTGAGTTCTTCTCTACAACAGCGGTTTGGGTTAACTGTAAGTTGCAATGCATCTGTGACAGAGCTTCATTCATGTAAAAAACAAATCTTGGTCATGAGAGGTCAACCGTGTCCACAATACACGTGACTGAGTAACAATTCATGACTGGTCAACTGCTTCAAGGAACATCAGTACTTAAACAGTATTTTAGTATTAAAACATCCCTCTCAGGATATTTCATCTCATTCATTTATATCAATTAGATATAATCTATAATAATAAAATATATTATCTTTTGCAATTTTTTTAAACAACTCTGTATCATGTTTATATGGTCAACTCGGTGTGTATTAATGAAAAGCTAACAAAATTTATCTTAGCTTGACCTAAAAACACTGAACTACTTATAAACTGTATTATATGCAAACACACAAACTCGTGACCTGCCATGACTGTTGATTGTTTATAGGATTACACGTGTAACGCTGGTTTACGGGATCGTCTGTTCAGGTAGCTCTCGGCAACACCTGTGACTGGTTCAAGCGAGTGCGTGTTCTTGGGTGGATCCCCCCCAACACCAGCACAGATTCGTGTTTCTGCAACTTGACAACATACATTCAGTCTATTATGGTTGATGCTGCGGCGCGTGTGATAGCTACACCGACATTCACCGAGCCCGAGATTCACAAACTCAGCCTTCATCTGTCTCGAACATTTCTGCATGTTTACACCTGGCCACGAAGACCTACTTACGTTTCGTCAGTGTTCACACAGCGTGGAAATACACAAACACAACGTTCTTATTTGCTATGCATACCTCAACAACATGGAGCATCCATTCTCGGTTCCACGGCCGTAGACCCGTCGAAGACTTGCAAATCAATGAAATTTAGCCACTTTCCTACAAATTCCCCTGTGCAAGCAGGTCATGCAGCGCCCTCTTGTATAATAACATTGAATCAGGGGGATGTAATTTACAAGTTATTGACAGTGTTGTCTCCCTTAGACCGCCGACTAGGGGAAAGTTTGTGTCACAGACTTTGTGCCACAGA
This sequence comes from Haliotis cracherodii, assembly GCF_022045235.1. Lineage (NCBI taxonomy): Eukaryota > Metazoa > Mollusca > Gastropoda > Lepetellida > Haliotidae > Haliotis > Haliotis cracherodii. Next base: position 60,362,063 of record NW_027266286.1, read on the forward strand.
TACGCCACCTTTGAGTGCAATATATTTGCGCTAACTAAACCGTGCGTTTATTGCCTATATTGATTAAAAAAAGCCATGCCCCCCCCCCCACCCTCCGCGAATCCACACCCAAGTAGGAAGCAAATCAGAAATAATTATTTCATGCTCTCTACAGCATTGTTGACGTTATACAGACATTCTTTACGTTGATCATGACGTCATGATGATAATGACGTCAAAACAAATTAGTTCCTACTTCATGGTAACTTTCTGAACACCCGCGGGGTTTTTTTCTGAGCACATTTGCCGAGCACATTTTCATAAGATCTAAAAAGTGAACGTTATGCGGCAGGGGGTCTTCACTCGACGCAGCTGTAAACAATAACGTTGATATGAAGAATATTGTGTTTCCGGGGGTGGTTGTGCACAATTAAGATCTATTTATTGTCTTTGGTGGTAATTTATACAGAAATAAAGATTTTTTTCACCCCATAAGGGCATTATCAAATTACAGTGGCCCGCTCATTTCTGATAACATGCGAGCGGTTCAATCCATTTTAGCTATAAAATCTAATATCTTAAGGACATAGATATATATCAATTGGATTTGTATGTCTATGTATAACGCTGTACATTCAATGCGAAAAATAGCTTGCCATAATTGAAGTAAATCTAATCAGTCTCAGTCCACTTGGTGGGAATGTTGCTGCGAATAACGACAATGTAATTTCGTATTGTATTGTTCACTGGGAACAATACTATTCCAACACATATGTCGATATTGAAACCGTATACGTTTTGTATTATCACAAATAATACTTAATTATGAACTCGTACTGCATAAAAAGGAAGTAATAGCGTAATAGATGGCCCCATGACTTACGTCGCACCATTATTATAAGGGTAACGCTATTTTTAAGGGCATTATCATTTGCAGAAACCCGAGGTTTTCCATTAACTGCCCGACGAAGGAGTGCAGTTGAAAAGACCGAGAGCTTCTGCAAATGATAATGCTCTGAAAAAGAGCGTTACCGTTATTATAGCTAAAATGGATGGAATTTGTTATCAAATAAAAAGAAACAACAACATCGGTTTTGAAACATTTACTGCAATCAACACGAATGTCACTGACCACATTTTACAAATATGGAAACGTCATAGAACAAACCATATGACGTCACTATAATACGTGACGTCATTTTCTCTACCCTATGACGTCACCGAACAACGGGCTTGATAATGGCCCGTCGTCAAGCAATATGAGGGCATTATCAAGTTACAGTGGCCCGCTTATTCCTGATAACGTGCGGGCGGTTTAATGATAATTCTATCCATTTTAGCTAAAACATTGAGTATCACCCTTATCATCAAATGTAATGAATTACTACAAAATTGACACCGTTTTGTTTGACGTTTTGCCTTGTTTTGTTTTTCGCGACGTCGGAGAAAGACGACATTGGCATATTGATTAACATATACATGTTTATCATCCAAAACTGGCTCCCACAGGAGATATCGCTTGGGTGAGATCAAGCGATATCTACACTGTAGATATCGCTGCAATGAAATTACATCACAATGCTTTGCAGACCATTGTGACATCACTGGTTACCATGACGTCACAATCAAATGACATCATCATTATGGCTCTGCTACTGAAGCTGTTAGCAGTACTTTTTACACTGAAAACACTGCTAATTACTGTCTACAAATTGAAAACACTCGTTGATAAAAGTGTCAAAAATCCTCGGCAAGCCTCGGAATTTTTCCACTTTTATCAACTCGTGTTGATATATTTGATATCAAAAGATACTCGGGTGAGATTCTCTATATATCACCTAATTGTTCTTCATAGATCGAAAGGGGGCATGGGTGGCCCAGTCGTCTAAGGCACCGCGATTCGCTGTGCAGAGTTGCGTCCCTTGGGCACGCCAAAAACCTATGATTGTTCGAATCCCGGTTCGCCCCGATTGTTCTAGGTTTTTCAGCACCATACCTGTGCTCGTGCGTTTCCCCGAAGTGGTAAACGTCTGAGACCTGCATCACTTCGGGCTTCCTCCCACATTAAGCTGACACGCCGTGATATAACCGGAATACTGTTAAAAGCGGCGTTAAACCCAACTCACTAACTCATAGATCGAAAAATACCGATTTGTCTCATGCTCCCAATAAGTGTTTGGGTGATTGCCAAGGGGAGATTGTTCTACTCTTCAGTAAGAACATTGCCTAGTTCCTGTAGAGTTGCCGGAAGGACAGGGAGTCGATCTGCAGCCCGTTCCACATGTGTTCGATAGGTCTGAGGTCTAGCGACCGGACTGGCCAATTGTATCCTTATCTAAATAGCTACCAACGACCCTGGCACGGTGAGGTCGTGTGTTGTCGTCCATGAGGATGAAGTCCAGACCGATGGCACCAGTATACGGTCTCACGTTCACATCCAGAATGTCATCCCTGTAGCGCACACCAGTCATCGTGCCCCACTGCAAAACATGGAGATCGGTTCTTCCAGCTCAACTGATCCCACCCCGAATCATTATTGATCAGTCCATTCCACAGCGGCCATGTCCGCTACGTTGGGATCCTGAAATCTCTACGCCACACTCGGGTCTGTGGACGATCTGTGAAGTCTAGACAGTATCTCGAATCAGCAGTGGAAAGTACTGGAGCCTAGTACTGACCTGTCCAATTGACGTGATCTTCAGCCCAATCCAAACGTGCCTGCGTGTGATGTCGGGTCAGTGGGATACAAATTGATGCCCTCCGTTGCCAGAGACCAGCCTCACGGAGACAATTACGTAGAAACGTTAACGCCATTTGCGTTCCGCAGGTCATTTCTGAGTGTGGTGGCAGTCACGAAGTGATGAAGTCTTGCTTCGGCCAGGAGAAACCAGTCTTCCCGCTATGTGACGGACTGCTGTCGACCACCTGCCTGTTGCTGGATTAACTGATCCAAGCCTTGCTGATACCAAAGACAAAATAGACACATCTATGGATAACAACTTCTTTAATACAGTAAAGGCGTCTTTTCGGTACAGATCCTTATACCGTTGTCAAACAAGACTGAATGAGGAACATTGTACAGAATAAATATAGTAGGTGGAGGATTCACAATAGAGGATTGATAGTAACAACAATTGTATACATGAGTGGGATAACATGAGTAAGTACTGACAACAGAAGGGTAAAACTGTAACAACATGATGGACAGAGAACACATAGGTGGTAGGCAATGGGACGTGAAACCAAAGACCTTTGCAACATGACGTTGTGATGACCCAGTTTCAAGCATACCTATGCATCTGCCTAATTCTTCGGTCGCCAGGAATTCCGGGATGTATTTATCGCAGATGAGTGTGAAATATACTTTTCTACCAGGCGTCTCAGAACCGACATACAAGTAGTGTGATTTTGTGAACACTATCCAATATGGCGGAAAGTTCACTTCGGCGTTCGTGTTTGCGTATTTTCTGAAACAGTCTAAACGATTCTAGGTTTATCGGCGTAATAGGCAACGTTTCAGAATGATCATTGTTGGCCTGATAAAAAAAACCCAGATACCCGTGATCACTAATATCCTATTTTTGTACTTACATTTTCCGAGTAAATATCTAGATATATATATTTAGATTTCAAAACATACTCTTAAGAACGCCGTGAATGGTGATTTAGTAATATGTCAAAAATGGCGATATTTACGATGTACATAATTTTCAGAGGTCGTTTTCATTAGTTTCGATTTGTCTAAAATGACAGCGGGTGATAGCACAGAACAGATAATTTCCCGCAGAATTCAAAACTGTGAGGTATATTTGTATTTTGAATTTTATTCGACTTCAATATGGGGGTTGGTGAGGCGGGACATATATGTCCCTGTGGCATACAGGGGATAAACGTTATTTCCTTTCTACAGCTAGACTATTTAGGCTATTAACCATAGGATACACACGAAGTTGTTATATTCCTTTGTATCCAAAAAAGATATTATTACACCTGCGTGTGTATCCTTCGGATGTTAAAAAAAAATGATGTAAGAATTCATCCATTTCCCTCGCTCGCGAACACTCATGTTCTGACACTCGTGTCGTAAAAGCATCACTACATAATAACCCCTATTTTAAAATTACCCATGCGATTCAAGATAAGTGAGTTAAATAGCGTGTAATTAAGGATTGACTTTCCATTTGTGTGAGTTCATTGGAGTAATACAAGAACCTGCATAGAGTGAGGGCCAAATTGTATGAACATCTGAGCTTCTGTTGAATTTATCAGAAATGCAAGAAAATATAAAGGATGATGAATTGGCCAGATGAGTTTATCATGATTTATAATTATTATTGTTTATTTAGTGACAGAGTAATGCATGTACGTGTGTATCTTTCTGAATATTGTCAAGCGCTAAATTGTTTTCTGCTTAAATTTGTCGTATAGTTTACAGTTTCAATTACATATGGCGTACAGTTTCATTTCACTGCATGTGATTTTGCAATTTGTTAATCTAAAGGTCTTATATCTGGCAGCTAACTATATTGAATTAATAATAACGGATTTTGTTACTTTTTGTAAAGTTCAAGTTACACAACATTTTGTTTTCTACAATGAGAAACATTAGACAATCAGTGAGGCAGAAATACATTATTAATTCGAGGGACATATAGCCAATGTTAAATAAGTTTTTCAGAACATAAAAAGTGCCATGTTAAAGGACACCATCATCTCACGAACAAGACCGACTGATCTGAAACAGTGTGTGTGTGTGTGTGTGTGTGTGTGTGTGTGTGTGTGTGTGTGAAGCACTATGTTGACTTAACGCGCTTCAAACAGTGATGTTAAATTATTATTTGTGGGCTTGAGATAACCCCTCAGTAGGCCAATGCCAAAGTTGTATTCCTCCCCAAGGTTCCTAAGTTTTGAGATGATGTGATCAAAGCTGTTTGACTGTGTTTAAACCCTAATTATGTAATTGATACTGTGAACGCACAAGGGCATTTAGTGTTGTACGCACATGGACACATCTCCAGGTGTGTGGATAACGGCGACCCATAGTATTGTACAAGAGTGTGTAGTGTTACCTACATTTCCTAAATCAACTTGGTCCATAACAGATTGGGGAACATCCATTTGATTTGTAAAGGGGTAGGGGGAGGGTGGGGGCGGTTAATTATGAAGCTAATTATTTATTCTGCATGAAGCAAACTATTTGTTCACTGTGTGTGTACCATCGACCAATGTATTTCACTATTCCTGCAAACAGTTTGACGTTTCGGTATTTTTCGCACGCACGCACGCACGTACACACACACAAATATATATGTTTAGCATAAACAGGATGTGGCAGCGTGATGATGGAGGGCATGGGCGGATACAAGGGGGTGTGTGGGGGGGGGTGGGGGTGGGGGGGTGGCTTGGGGGGGGGGGGGGTTTGGGGGGGTTGGGTTGGGGTGGTGGTGGTGCGCACTCCCCCCTCTTTATTTCGAAAAAAATCTTTTGTGCACCCCCCCCTTTTCAAAAAAGCTGTATCCGCCCATGGAGGGCAGTTCACGACTTGCCCACCCAACCTCCCGTGTTTCCATTACAGACAAAGTTTAGTCCACGCCCACAAACGGTCAGCCGTTTCATGACTGACAAAAGCATAGCGTAGTCACTTCTTATAAATAAATACGGATGGGAACATAAACTCAAAATAACTTGCTTGATTCGCCAATTAAATGCAAGGGTATATTTATTAAGAATTGACATCAATATACACGTACACATCGGTATACCCGGACTTACACAGCGGGGTTTACGTTTATACCCCCATAAACCCAAAATAAATCAAAGTATATAAACAAAACAGGTCATCTTGTAGCTTATTTAATCATTAACACATGTGATGTCGGGTCAGTGGGATACAAATTGATGCCCTCCGTTGCCAGAGACCAGCCTCACGGAGACAATTACATAGAAACGTTAACGCCATTTGCGTTCCGCAGGTCATTTCTGAGTGTGGTGGCAGTCACGAAGTGATGAAGTCTTGCTTCGGCCAGGAGAAACCAGTCTTCCCGCTATGTGACGGACTGCTGTCGACCACCTGCCTGTTGCTGGATTAACTGATCCAAGCCTTGCTGATACCAAAGACAAAATAGACACAATTTATGGATAACAACTTCTTTAATACCGTAAAGGCGACTTTTCGGTACAGATCCTTATACCGTTGTCAAACAAGACTGAATGAGGAACATTGTACAGAATAAATATAGTAGGTGGAGGATTCACAATAGAGGATTGATAGTAACAACAATTGTATACATGAGTGGGATAACATGAGTAAGTACTGACAACAGAAGGGTAAAACTGTAACAACATGATGGACAGAGAACACATAGGTGGTAGGCAATAGGACGTGAAACCAAAGACTTTTGCAACATGACGTTGTGATGACCCAGTTTCAAGCATACCTATGCATCTGCCTAATTCTTCGGTCGCCCGGGGCGGTCGGGTAGCTTAGTGGCTAAAGCGTTCGCTCGTCACGCCCGAAGACACGGGTTCGATTCCCGACATGGGTACAATGTGTGAAGCCCATTTATGGTGTCCACCGCCGTGATATTGCTGGAATATTGCTAAAAGCGTCGTAAAACCGAACTCATTCACTCACTCACTTCGGTCGTCAAACGACGTCTTTGACGCTGATGGGACACACGTGCATTGAGTTGTTGCTATCCTCTGCAGCAAATGTTGTGCTTTTTAATAAAGATTTCCAACGATTCTGTCAGGATACATCAAAGCACAGGTTTGCTAGCACCTCGTGCCCATGACTGCACGTCTGCCCATTCATCATGAAACTCTTTTAGGGGTTATCCAATCATTGTGTATCCTAATTTGTAATCTTTTGTTGTTGGATGATTTTTATATATAATCAAAACCTGACCCTAAACAAATTTGGAGCAGTATATTTCGCTTGAATTCATCTAGACGATTTGTATTGGTGACAAAGACCATTTGTCATTTGATTCTAAATTGTATAAGGAATTCAGGGATGTATTTATCGCAGATGAGTGTGAAATATACTTTTCTACCAGGCGTCTTAGAACCGACATACAAGTAGCGTGATTTTGTGAACACTATCCAATATGGCGGAAAGTTCACTTCGGCGTTCGTGTTTGCGTTTTTCTGAAACAGTCTAAACGATTCTAGGTTCATCGGCGTAATAGGCAACGTTTCAGAATGATCATTGTTGGCCTGATAAAAAAACCAGATACCCGTGATCACTAATATCCTATTTTTGTACTTACATTCTCCGAGTAAATATCAAGATATATATATTTAGATTTCAAAACATACTCTTAAGAACGCCGTGAATGGTGATTTAGTAATATGTCAAAAATGGCGATATTTACGATGTACATAATTTTCAGAGGTCGTTTTCAGTAGTTTCGATTTGTCTAAAATGACAGCGGGTGATAGCACAGAACAGATAATTTCCCGCAGAATTCAAAACTGTGAGGTATATTTGTATTTTGAATTTTATTCGACTTCAATATGGGGGTTGGTGAGGAGGGACATATATGTCCCTGTGGCATACAGGGGATAAACGTTATTTCCTTTCTACAGCTAGACTATTTAGGCTATTAACCATAGGATACACACGAAGTTGTTATATTCTTTTGTATCAAAAAAAGATATTATTACAACTGCGTATGTATCATTCGGATGTTAAAAAAAATGATGTAAGAATTCATCCATTTCCCTCGCTCGCGAACACTCATGTTCTGACACTCGTGTCGTAAAAGCATCACTACACAATAACCCCTATTTTAAAATTACCCATGCGATTCAAGATAAATGAGTTAAATAGCGTGTAATTAAGGATTGACTTTCAATTTGTGTGAGTTCATTGGAGTAATACATGAACCTGCATAGAGTGAGGGCCAAACTGTGTGAACATCTGAGCTTCTGTTGAATTTATAAGAAAAGGAAGAAAATAAAAAAGATGATGAATTGGCCAGATGAGTTTATCATGATTTATAATTATTATTGTTTATTTAGTGACAGAGTAATGCATGTACGTGTGTATCTTTCTGAATATTGTCAAGCTCTAAATTGTTTTCTGCTTAAATTTGTCGTATAGTTTACAGTTTCAATTACATATGGCGTACAATTTCATTTCACTGCATGTGATTTTGCAATTTGTTTATCTAAAGGTCTTATATCTGGCAGCTAACTACATTGAATTAATAATAACGGATTTTGTTACTTTTTGTAAAGTTCAAGTTACACAACATTTTGTTTTCTACAATGAGAAACATTAGACAATCAGTGAGGCAGAAATACATTTTTAATTCGAGGGACATATAACCATATGATATAACCATCATCTCACGAACAAGACCGACTGATCTGAAACAGTGTGTGTGTGTGTGTGTGTGTGTGTGTGTGTGTGTGTGTGTGTGTGAAGCACTATGTTGACTTAACGCGCTTCAAACAGTGATGTTAAATTATTATTTGTGGGCTTGAGATAACCCCTCAGTAGGCCAATGCCAAAGTTGTATTCCTCCCCAAGGTTCCTAAGTTTTAAGATGATGTGATCAAAGCTGTTTGATTGTGTTTAAATCCTAATTATGTAATTG